>NW_026943838.1:632500-696000 GCF_035594765.1 Anolis carolinensis | reverse complement strand
GGAAATTCATGATGATATGGGTGAACTACAATTCCCAAAATCAGGGGTCAGTCCTCCCCAAAGCCTGCCAGTTTTCAAAGATAGCCACGTTGAGCCAATTTTGGTCTGGATCCATTGCCGGCTGGGTTCAGTGTTCTCTGGATGTGGGTGAACTACAGCTCCCGGATTCCTAGGTCAATCACCCCAAACTGCCATCAGTATTTAAAGTTGGGTATGTTGGGTCTGTGTGCCATCGTAGGCTGGGTTCACAATGGTTTTTGGATGTAGAGAACTACAACTCCCCAAATCAAGGTCAATTCCCCCCCCCCCCCCCCCAAAATCCCATCCAGTTTGCTAGTAATTAATGTCACACTGCAGACACTGTTGCAATGACTTCTGCACCTTCCATCATGGGGTAAAATGTGGAACTGATAATAACAACAACAACAACCATAACTTCATTCTTCTATCCCTCCACCATCTCCCTGAAGGGACTCGAAGCGATTTACAGACGGCTCAAAGTGCCTAAGAACATACAAAACCAATTAACACCATATAAAATACAACTAAATAAAACATATGTGCATATAAAGACATCAACTCAGACTCAATCAAGCGGAGGTAAATGACTGGCACCAGGCCAGGCTGTAAACAATGGAGTAAAATCAGTGCCAGCTGCAGTAAAGGAGAGAGGGCATGGGGCGAAGTGCAAGCTGTGTGACTACTACAGAGGATGACTGAAGTCCCTGCGAAAGGAGGAGTGTGTGTGTGTGTGTGGGGGGGGGTGTCTCATCTCCCTGGGGAGGGACTTCCAAAACAGGGCTTGCCTTGTCCCCAAAAGTTTTAGGAAAGACCTCCAATTATTATTATCATCATCATCTAGCTTAGAGACCCAGAGGTGCCCAGGTGAGTTGGAAAAAGCATTTGTTGGCTGGGTTATTTGTCGACTGGGTTCAAGGCTCTTTGGCTAAGGGTGAACTACAACTCCCATATGCAAATGGCAGTCACCCCAAACCCTGCCAGTATTCAGTCGGCCATGTTGGGTTTGTGGGCCATGTTTGGTCGAGAACTGTAGTCGGGTGGGTTTAGTGCTCTCTGGATGCACGTGAACCATGACTCCCATATTGCAAAGTCAATCCCCCCCAAACCCTGCCAGTATTGTGTCTGTGTGTCAATTTTGGTCCAGGTCCAATGTCGGCTGAGTTCTGTGCTCTCTGGATAAGGGTGAACTGTAACTCCCCAAATCAAGGTCTATTCCCTCAAACCCCTGCAGTATGTTCAGTTGGTCTTGGGGGTCCTGTGTGCCACGTTGGTTCCAGGTCCATCATTGGTGGAGCTCAGAGTGCTCTTAGATTGCAGGTGGACTATACATCCCAGTCCCTACAAGTCCTATAAATGATGCTGAATTCTCCCAAAACCTCTCTCTCTAATTTGTTCAGTTGCTGATCAATTCCTGTTTGCTGTGTGCCATGGAAAAGAGTAGGAAAGGGTTATGGGAGAGGCAGTGGGCGGAGTCATGCAAATTCCACACTAATGGAGAGCGTCAGAAACACTGGGGTGTCTGGTGGAGGAAAAACAGAAGATCTAGGAGGAAATTGTCTTTGTATGAAAGCCTTCCCTTGGGTGGTGGGCAGGATGGTGTTTGTGGAGGACATTGGCAGGGTGCTTGGGCATTTTCACGGCACTCGCTATAACCTACAGTGTCATTGGAGGGAGGGCCACTGGTTCCTCCTACGTAGTGGGAGCTATAGCCATTTGTGGAAGTGGGAGCCTGTCTGTAAATGGGCGCCCCGGCTACATACATACATACATACAGATTTTTACTTTTATTATGTGTTTAGATAACAACAACAACAACTACTACTACTACTACTATTACTACTACTTTATTCTTAAATCCCACCACCATCTGCCCAAAGGGACTTGGGGTGGCTTACATGGGGAAAACGCCCAGCAAAAACAGAATAAAATATAGCACAATGAATATACAATTGTATTTTCAATCATCAAACCAATAAAACCAAACAACAAGCATTATAACAACATAAGAACAACAACCACCATCAACCAGTAGCCGAGAACAATGGGCATGTTCAGATCTAAGAGGGCGGGCAAGGGCTAGCGCAGGAACAGTTGCAAGGGCAGGGCGGGTAATACAGCGCTGCAAGGCCGGGCGATGAGTGAGGGCGAGGGGGCCTAGTCGACAAAGGAACCCCTTCATCAAAGGCACATTGAAACATCCACGTTTCAGGTCTTTAGGGAAGATGGGCAGGGTGGGCGCTCATCTGATCTCCCTGGGGAGAGAGTCCCAGAGCCGGGGGGGCACCACCAAAAAGGAAGGCCCTCATTCCCCCTCGTCCCCACCAACCGTGCTTGAGAGGAGGCAGGAGCGAGAGAAGGGCCTTCCCAGCAGATCTTAAAGGCTCTGCAGGTTCACCGGGGAAGACGTGATCGCAAAGATAGGGTGGACCCAAACCATTGTTGGCAAGATCCGATTGAATTCATCTTGGGAAATGGTGTAACTGGGTGGTTGAGCTGGGGCGTCCGCTCCGGCTCCTGTAGACATTCTGGCCTTAGGTTGTTTGGTGCTTAGTTGGCGGAGTCAAACTGTCAGAACCCTGGCTGCTGGGCACCAATAACCTTACACGGAGGCCAGTCTCTATCTAATATCTTTATTAAAGAAATATATAAAAGCAATAAAAACAAGTGAAGAGTATAGTTCAGAAACAGACCTTTCAAAAGAGGTCAAATATAGTCCAAAAATGTATTGTCCAATAAATGATATTAGAGTTCAAAGTTTTAATCCACTTGACCGAAACACACACTCTTGCCAAGCAATAGTGTGGGGAAATGTCAGAGTCTTAGAAGTCCAATGAAGCTTGACAACAAGGCTGGAAATAAACTTGATTCTTGACTAGGTCCGTGACTAGAAACAAGGCAAAACGTGAAGCGTGGAACAGGGTCCGTGGTTAAACTGCAAGGCAAGGCAAGGCTCGAAAACTTGATCCGGGAAGCAAGGAACTGGAGTTACGAAGTCCACACACGATCTCTCTCCTGAAGCTGATCAATTGACTCCGCAAAGAATCTCTCGCGCCAAACCCCTATATTGGGTCTCGTTTTCCCGCCAACAATCTCTTTCCCTAGAGAACGAGAAGCGAAACCCACTCTGTCCAGATGCATTACTCCTTAGAATTTCCCAAGGGAAGCAGACCTAATCAGCCAGTTGTTTGGCAGCGATTCTTAAGCTTCTCCGATTAGCTTCTCTAACTCCTCTGTCTCTAGAATAAGATTCCTTCCTGGGAAACGGAGGGGAGTACTGCCCAAGGCCTGGTTTACTGAATTCTTGAGGGCAAACATCAACATCCGGCAGGTGAAGGGACTCCGGCTCTTGTTGAACCGGCGAAAACCCCATGTTTTCCTCTTCATCTGCCACGATAGTACCAGGAACAGGACTACAAGGCCCATGAGGCATCACAAGACGGAACCAGAACTTCCCCATCGAAATAAGGCAGTGACTGGGTTAACTCTGGTGTCTGGCCGGGCCAGAGTATCTCAGTTTTCGCAGGATTCACTTTTAGTCTACTTGCTCGCAGCCAACTCATCACTGCTTCCAAACACAGCTTAAAGTTCTCAGGAATCGTGGTTGTCCCAGGTTCGAGACGCAAGAGTAGCTGGGTATCATCTGCATACTGGTAGCACTCTAGGCCAAAGCTCCGCACGAGTCCAGCAAGTGGTCGGACGTAGATGTTAAATAACAGGGGCAAAAGGATAGCACCCTGGGGAACTCCACAGCAAAGGCAGGAGCTCTCAGAGCTTTGTCCTGACCACTCCACCCTCTGTCTCCGGTCCCAGAGAAATGAATTGAACCATTGAAGAGCTAAACCTCGTACACCAGACATAGCCAATCGATGGATCAGCAAGTCATGGCCCATGGTGTCGAATGCAGCTGTAAGGTCCAAGAGTACCAATAGCGCTGATCCGCCCCGGTCTAATTGACGACGAATTTCGTCAGTAATAGCTACCAAGACAGTCTCTGTCCCATGACCTGAACGAAAGCCTGATTGGAAGGGGTCTAAGCCCACAGTCTCATCTAAGAATTGCTGTAGCTGTCCCGCCACTGTCCGTTCAATCACCTTGCTCAAAAACGGAAGGTTTGAAACTGGCTTTTTCTCTCTCTTAACAGAAGCCTTGTGGTTTGCTGTCCTTTTTGTGGTGTTTGTGCTTTTCCTTTCTCAGGAGTGGAGACCTTCTCCTCCTTAACTACCTGTTTTTGACCTTTTGCATTCGCAGAACTTCTGCTTCTTCTGAGCTACCATTTAGAACCCCCTTATTCAGGTGCAGTCTTTCCCAACCTGCATCCTTATCAAAATATGCCACTTTTGAGTATCTTACTCTCCCTGGGCTGCTGTGAAACTTGAGCTTATATTTGTAGAATCCTAGAAATCTCAATCTGCGCCACTTTGGCTCACCTTTTGTTCTTTGACTAGCAGGTATGAGCACATTTGCAAACTGACCAAAAACCTTTACATACTTCAAATTTGGAGCTTTATTGTACATCTTTTTAAATGGAAAATCTTTGATACACTCATTCCACAAACGATTCACAATGAAATTACTCGTGTGCAGGGCTTCAGGCCAAATACTAGAAGAACAACCTGAATCTTTCATCATGCAATTTTTCATCACAACACCTCCATTCTCTTTTCCTTTTTCCTTGAGAAAATAAATGTATGCAAATCTGGTTAATCTTTCCACCAGCAACAATGCAAAACTAGACCCTCCTTCACTCTTATTAAATGGTCCAGCCAGGTGAACATGAACAATTTCAAACATTTTGTCTACTTTGATTTTGGATTTCTTTGAAAACTGAATTGGTTTAACCTTTACCTCTTTACAAACTGCACAATCTAGCAGATGGTCACATTTCTCACATTCAAAATCTATGCAAACATTTAGCATTTGATTCAGCACTTTGACATCAGTATGTCCCATTGCTCTGTGCAGATAATGAATGCATCTATCATGCACAATTTGTTTCTTTACATAATAAACCTCTGCACCATCTTTGCAAATTTGCAAATCATTTGAAACAATTTGTTTCTTTTAACTCCTTTTCACACAATTTTTCCTTTTTTCAAAACAAAGCAATAAATTCCTTTAAAGACAACTTTATAATTTATTTATTTATTTATTTATTTCCGGTATTTCTACCCCGCCCTTCTCCCCTGGGGGACTCAGTGCGGCTTACAAATTGGCAACACAGTGCCATCACATCAGCAATATAATACAAAAGGCATTAAAAACTAAAAACATTTAAAACATCATAATCACATTCTGTCAATGTTGCGACACTCAACCAATTGGTCTTAAGATCTGGAACACAAATTACATATTCCCAATTAACTCCCAAACAAGAAATATATGCAGTCCCACACTTATTGATGGTTCTCACAGTCCCATCTGCCAAAGTCACAGTTGTACCTGCTGTATCCTTCAGGTTCTTCCACATCTTTGGATCTATTACAATGTGATGAGTTGCTCCAGAGTCCAGGAACCACTTGTTCTCCCCTTGAACAGGATCACTGGCAGCCATGAAAGCATGGGCAGCAGATGTTGTTGATTTTGCACCTCCGCCTTTCCCACAAGAATATCTCCCTCTGAAAGGCCTCTTCTTGGCACCTGGACAATTCCTGGCGATATGGCCTCCTCGCCCACAGGAATAACATTCTTTGTTTTGACTCCATACACAGATGTCTCTTGGTTGTCACCATCACCATCTGGTTGGAAGTCCATCTCTTGCGCCCCTCCTGGACATACTCGGGCTGCTCTTGCTTCTGGGACTTCTCAAACTTTTGTTTGTCCAGCTCCTCGAGGACTTTACAACAACCCAAGTCCAGTGACAAATCCTGGACCCTCAAACTTTGGAACGACTGGATCAGATAGTCCCACTCATCTGATAGACTTGCCAGTAGTACAAAGCATTTCTGAGCCTCTGAAAATTCAACTCCACACACCTCTGCTTCAACAAAAAGCTGCTTCATCAAATCTAGGTGCCGCTTAACATCCTGGCTCTTCTTTAGCTTAGTATTGTACAGTCTCTTAGTCCATATCAGCTGTGAAATACAGGATTCCCTCTGATGCACCGCTTTAAGAGAATCCCACACTTCGTTAGCGGAAACTTTGTTTCTCACATGCACCAGCTGATTGGGTTGAAGGCACAATATGATTATGGCTTTAGCCTTCTTATCTCTGTCCTGATCAGCATCAGCACCAGTTGTAGTTTTCTCAAGCTAACCACTCCTGACTAAAGAGGAAAACAGAGGATGTTTCTGTAGGGAAACAACGTTCAAAACTGGACATTTGCAACCAAGGTGGAAATGGAGCTGGAAACTAAGACCAAAGGAACAACTGATGGAATTACATATGGTTTATTTCTTTTCAGACGAGGTGACAAGACAATCATATTTAACACTCTGAAGCAGTGGTCCTCAACCTGTGGGTCCCCAGGTGTTTTGGCCTACAACTCCCAGAAATCCCAGCCAGTTTACCAGCTATTAGGATTTATGGGAGTTGAAGGCCAAAACATCTGGGGACTCACAGGTTGAGGACCAGTGCTCTGAAGGACTGTCTGTAAAGAAGTGTATGATTTTATTTTGTTTAATGATGACATGTTTATTTGATTTGTTTAAACAGTCAGGTTTAGTTAATTTAAAATGGTATTAGAGCTGTTAATACCAGCATTGAAGAACCGGCTGCTATGACAACGGGGGCGGAGCCAACCGCCATTTGGAAAGGAAAAGGGGAATGTTTTAAAACCCAGTTTCAGTCTGTGATTTTTAGTCGCAGGAAGAAGACTGATTCTCATGTGGAGGATCAGGGTGACTCAAATAAAAGAATTTGAGTCAGGTCTAAAATAAAAGGATTTATTTTAGACAGTCTGTGATTTTAAATCACAGGGAGCAGTCTGGTTTCAAGACTGAAGGGAACCAGAAGGACAGACCTCTATTAGGCCAGACTAAGCAAGTTAGGGGACTTGTTTAGGGTCATTTACAGAGGCTGTGGATTAGGGAAAGTTAATCCCAGTAGATCCAGGAGGATCAGGTTTTAGTTTAGCTGAGAGGAAGAAGTATTTTGAAAGTTTGAACACCTCATATCTGTTTGTAACCATTAAGCTAAGTGCCTTTAAAAAGTTATAAGAAACCATCAAGCTCTGTTCAAGCAATAAACTTGTTTTGATTTAATTCCATCTAAGTCTCTGTCACAATTATATACCAAGTTAAGCAATATCAACATCTGAGGTAAAATAAACAAAGAAGGTATAAAAAGAACCAGTGCCATCTGCCGACATCTCCTCCATTGGTGGCAGCGAAGAAGATAATTAAATAAATAATTAATTAAAATCATCATCCATAAGACATCTTTATAATTGGTGGTATCTGTGTGTGTGGTGGGATCAAAAAGATTCTTCCCTCACACATCTGTACACTGTCACACAGAGCTTGCTTTCTGCTGCTCCAGAGAACAGGACCTCCAACTTACAGGTTCAAATAACAAGAACGGGGACTCCACCAAATCTGACGCAGAACTTCTCAAAGGGTCCTGTTTGAAATCAGACATTTACACACAGTGGCTGTTTTTTAGCCTGTATGTGTTCTCTGGTGCTGGTTAAGGGATGAAGTCCGAGTAAAACATTTTCCACATTCATGGCATTTGTAAGGCTTCTCTCCTGTGTGGCTTCTTTTGTGCCTCACCAAGTCTGAAATGGAAGCAAAACATTTCCCACACTCTTGGCACTGGTATGGCTTCCCTCCTGTGTGGAGTCTTTTGTGTTTCACCAAGGTTGAACTGTCAGCAAAACATTTCCTACACTCCTGGTTCAACAAGGCTGAACTGTCGGTAAAACATTTCCCACACTCCTGGCATTTGTATGGCTTCTCTCCTGTGTGGAGTCTTTTGTGGCTCACCAAGGTTGAACTGGAAGTAAAACATTTCCCACACTCCTGGCATTGGTATGGCTTCTCTCCTGTGTAGAGTCTTTTGTGGCTCACCAAGGTTGAACTGGAAGCAAAACATTTCCCACACTCCTGGCATTGGTATGGCTTCTCTCCTGTGTGGAGTCTTTTGTGGCTCACCAAGTTTGAACTGGAAGCAAAACATTTCCCACACGCCTGGCATTTGTATGGCTTCTCTCCTGTGTGGAGTCTTTTGTGGCTCACCAAGGCTGAACTGTCAGCAAAACATTTCCCACACTCCTGGCACTGGTATGGCTTCTCTCCTGTGTGGAGTCTTTTGTGGCTCAACAAGGCTGAACTGGAAGCAAAACACTTCCCACCCTCTTGGCATCTGTATGGTTCCTGACCTGTGTGAATTTTTTTGTGTTTCACCACACATTTTGCAGATACTTTCCCTTTTAGATATTTTAGAGCGACACATATATACAAACACATATTTGTGTAGTGTTTAAAGAAGAAAAGATAACCATGTAATATAAAGAGAGAGAGCAACTGCAATGAATCACTCTGACCAGGAGGTCATGAGGTCGAGGCCCGCTCGGAGCCTATGTTTGTCTTGTCTTTGTTCTATGTTAAAGGCTTTGAATGTTTGCCTATATGTGTCATGTGATCCGCCCTGAGTCCCCTTCGGGGTGAGAAAGAAGGGCGGAATAGAAATGCTGTAAATAAATAAATAAATTGATATTTCGGATCTATATGGCAGCCGTTATGATGAGATGAAATACATGCAAAGAACTGGAAAAGGAGGCGGGAAGGAGGCTGGATAGCGTGGGAAGGCCTGAGTCCTGAGGAGAAGAGGGCGTTTGTTTCTGTCTCAGAGGACATTTGGATCTTCCAGAACTTGAGGCCATGTTTATAATCCTAGGCCTTGGGTGAAAGAGAGGGATGTGAAGCCATAACAAAGAGCAGGCCTCTCTTCCCTCTCCCTCGGTGGCACAGAAGACATTGATATCGTTCTTTTGTTAATAGCTTAAACTATACCTCATTAGTTATACATCAGACCCATAATATTCAATATTCAAAACAATCCTACCTTTCCTTTTGGCACCCACGGTGATTTCCACCCTTAAAGCTGAGGTAAAGATTACCTTTAAAGCTGAGGAAAAGATTACCTTTCAAGCTGAGGTAAAGATTACCTTTAAAGCTGAGGAAAAGATTACCTTTCAAGCTGAGGTAAAGATTACCTTTCAAGATGAGGTAAAGATTACCTTTCAAGTTGAGGTAAAGATTACCTTTAAAGCTGAGGAAAAGATTACCTTTCAAGCTGAGGTAAAGATTACCTTTAAAGCTGAGGAAAAGATTACCTTTCAAGCTGAGGTAAAGATTACCTTTCAAGATGAGGTAAAGATTACCTTTCAAGTTGAGGTAAAGATTACCTTTAAAGCTGAGGAAAAGATTACCTTTCAAGCTGAGGTAAAGATTACCTTTAAAGCTGAGGAAAAGATTACCTTTCAAGTTGAGGTAAAGATTACCTTTCAAGCTGAGGTAAAGATTACCTTTCAAGTTGAGGAAAAGATTACCTTTCAAGCTGAGGTAAAGATTACCTTTCAAGCTGAGGTAAAGATTACCTTTCAAGCTGAGGTAAAGATTACCTTTCAAGATGAGGTAAAGATTACCTTTCAAGCTGAGGTAAAGATTACCTTTCAAGCTGAGGTAAAGATTACCTTTCAAGCTGAGGAAAAGATTACCTTTCAAGCTGAGGTAAAGATTACCTTTAAAGCCGAGGAAAAGATTACCTTTCAAGTTGAGGTAAAGATTACCTTTCAAGCTGAGGTAAAGATTACCTTTAAAGCTGAGGTAAAGATTACCTTTCAAGTTGAGGTAAAGATTACCTTTCAAGCTGAGGTAAAGATTACCTTTCAAGCTGAGGAAAAGATTACCTTTCAAGCTGAGGAAAAGATTACCTTTCAAGCTGAGGAAAAGATTACCTTTCAAGCTGAGGTAAAGATTACCTTTCAAGCTGAGGTAAGGATTACCTTTCAAGCTGAGGTAAAGATTATTTTGAAGGTAAAAACCCCGTCAGACCTACACTTCAGGTTCTCAAGCGACACTTTAGGAAGCCGGGAAACCTCGCCGAGCGGAGGCGGAGAGAGGAGGCTGCTTCCCCGACACGACCCGTCCACGCAGAGGCGCCTCCCGCTCCTTGGCCTGGCCCCCCCTTCTCCGCTTCAGCAGCCTGCCTGCCATGAGGAGCGGGCCAGGAGAGTCCGGCCCAGAGGCGGGAAGGCGCGGGCGAGTCTGCCTGGAGACGGATGACGCGGCGAGACGAGGCCGATTCCCATTGGCCGATTCCTGGAGTGACCGTTAACGGCAGAAGGGCGGAGGGGGGGGCGGGGGCGTTCCTGCCCGGAGACCGATGACGCCAGAGAGGAAGGCGGATTCTCATTGGCGGATGCTGGGCGTTGAGAGGAAATGAAAGAAGGGGCGTGTCTGTCCGCCTGCCTCTCCGCTTCTCTCGGGCCCCGCCCCTCTGTGGGAATCCTGCCCGCGGCCGCCATGTTTCTTGAGGGCGGAAGTGCAGCGAGAGGCGGGAAGACTGGGGGGGAGGGGCCGGGCGGCGCTCTTTCCTGTCAGAAGGAAGGAAGGAAAGAAGGAAGGAGAGAGAGAGAGAGAGAGAGAGAGAGAGAGAGAGAGAGAGAGAGAGAGAGGAGGAGGTGAGTGGGGGAGGGATGGGGGGCTCCCCCTCTGCCCTCAGGCCTCCCTCCCTCCCTCCCTCCCTTCCTTCTTCTCGGCCTGTCTGTCTGTCTGTCTGTCTGTCTGTCTGTCTGTCCAGGGACTCTGCGGCCTGCTCTCTCCTCTGCGCATGCGTCCTCTCCCTCCCCCCCCTCCCATCCAGAAGACTGTGACGCGCTCTTGGTGGGGCTGCCCCTGAAGAAGGCTGTTTTCATGTTTGTGTTGTTACGCATTTTCAATGGTCTCCTGAGGCTTTCATGCCAAGCTGCTTTGAGTCCCTTTTGGGGAGATCAAGCGGGGTATAAATATCCCAACAAACAACCACGAGCAGTTTTGGTTCTTGGCCAATGGACAGAGCAGTTCAAGCCCAACCTTCACCCTCAGTCTTCAATTCAATGTGGCTTTGTTTTTATAGGCATTCAAGGCGTCAGATGGTGCCCTTGTTGTCAGCCGCCCTCAATGATGTAAATACATCTCTCCCTCAAACGGATATACAGCAGAGTCTCACTTATCCAACAGAAACGGGCCGGCAGAATGTTGGATAAGCGAATATGTTGGATAATAAGGAGGCACTAAGGAAAAGCCTATTAAACATCAAATGAGATTATGATTTTACAAATGAAGCACCAAAACATCATGTTAGACAACAAGTTTGACAGAAAAAATAGTTCAATACGCAGTAATGCTATGTAGTAATTACTGTATTTACGAATTTAGCACCAAAATATCACGATGTATTGGAAACATTGACGACAAAAATGCGTTGGATAATCCAGAATGTTGGATAATGATGTAAATTTAGAGCAACGGGAAGAGCCAGGGAGGCAGTTCCATCTTGTCTCCTGTGCCATAGCAACATGCTGTGCTAATTTTATATACATATATATAATATACAATAATTTATAAATATACAATATATTGTACGTACTTGTAATATTGATGATAATATTATAATGTAATACAATATTATACTAATTAATAATATAATATTAATTATATATTATATATTAAATATAATATTACTAATAAGATTACCATAAAATTATATAGTACAATATAGTAATTTAATGGCTTATACTGTGCTATGCTAATAATATATTGTATGTACATTTGAATTGTAAGCCGCTCTGAGTCCCCTTCGAGGTGAGAAGAGCGGCATATAAATGTAGTAAATAAATAAATAAGTCTCTCCCTCAAACGGATATAGTCATTTTTTCCAACCTCTTTCGGGCGGATGAGTTAGAAACCCAGAGCTCAGGGGTAGATTTTGGAGCCTCCAGTGGCCTAGGGGATAAAAGCCTCGTGGCTTGAAGGTTGGGCTGCTGACCTGAAGGCTGCCAGGTTCGGATCCCACCCAGGGAGAGCGCGGGTGAGCTCCCTCTCTCAGCTCCAGCTCCATGTGGGGACATGAGAGAAGCTTCCCTCCCACAAGGATGGTAAAACAGCAGAACATCCGGGCAATGTCCCCTGGGCAACGTCCTTGCAGACGGCCAATTCTCTCACTCTGGAAGCAACTCCGGTTGCTCCTGACACGAAAAAAAAGCGATAGATTCTCCTGAATTGACCGACTGGCCCCCTGTTTCAGTAGGGAAGGAGCAGATCTGATCGTTGGTCTAAAAAATGTAAAAGTACTTGGATCGGAGTTAATTATCCCGGAGATTCTGACATCGGATCCTGAGTGGTGGACTCTCTTCTTGGTGGCAGTCTTCACCATCATTAACAACACGGGCATCCTACCAAACCACTGGCAATTTGCCATTATAGTTCCAATCTACAGAAAAGGTGACCCTCCCGATCCTTCCAATTACTGGCCAATTAGCCTTCTATCGGTAATTGGAAAGCTTTGTGCAAAATTCCTATTGATAAAGTTGTAGACCAGGCTGGACCAGAACAAAACCATCAGCCCTGAGCAAACTGGATTCCGTAAGGATAAATCCGCCTTGTATCACTGCTTCGTACTTTCTCAAATACTCCACGTGTTACTGCATTACTCCCAGTTTTTGATCTCTCTTATCTTGACATCCATTGCTTAAACTACTAAAAAGAATCCCCCCAAAAGTTGATCTGTCTTCTATATTATTGTCCATTATTTTGAAATCCAATAGTCCTGCCTTTCTTCTTCGGTCATCTTCTTGTATGTGATCTTGGTTCAATTGCTTGTCTTTTCTTTTCAGTATTTATACCCCGCCCTTCTCGCCCCGAAGGGGACTCAGAGCGGCTTACAGAACACGCATACGGCAAACATTCAGTGCCTGATTCTACAATTAACAAGGACAGACAACGCAGACACAGGTAAAAACAACTTTTCCCATCTTATTTTCGGCATCTTGGAGGCTGTGCTCAACACTGGTCATGGGGGGAGGGGGGGGCTGTCACTTCATCTTCCATGTTGAGGAGCTTCTTCCCGATCAGTGTCCTTAAGGGCATCTTTATTACCTCCCCACTGAAAGCGGTACCTATTTATCTACTCACATTTCTGCTTTTGTCCTGCTTGGTGGGCAGGTGAGCTGTGGCTATTTAAAACTGAAATAGACTGAACACATTCCAATTCCAATTAACAAGTTAAAAGATGACACGATGTAACAAGTGACACAAGGTAAATGACAATATAACAAAATTTGAAAAATGTTCTGCTCCTGGTTTGAAAGTATTGTTTCCTGTTTTATTGTGCATTCCTTACTTGGAAAGGAGTTGCTCTACTCCGAAAACTTGGTTTTGTGGCTGCCACAAAGGAGTGAGAATTGAATTGGTTGAGACCTGGTGATGAGGAATTTATTGAAAAACCAGAGCAAAATGTGCTACAGCAGGATGTCCCTCCCGCAGAAACCAAGTTTTTGGGTTTGAGAAACTTTTCCCATGTTTTTGTGATGGAATCCATTAGGAAATGGCATTTCTTTCGTTCTTCTTGATTGTTCCTGGCAACTTGCTCCTTTTTAAAGAAAACTGTGGTTTCGTTGTATTTATTACCAAATGAATTTTAGAAGATTATTAGTCAAATCTGTTTGTTAATAAGTTAGTGTTATACGTATACGAATTAATAGATACCGTTATCCTTCACCCCCCTTTCCCGCTACACAGCCTTTCTATGAACTAATGTCTCTTACATGAGGGGTTTGTCCATACTATTTAAAACAGATATAAAACAATCATCTGTTAAAGCACCACATTTTAAAATCTCATTCTTCTTGATCTCTTGTTCAGCCCATTTTGTCTTTTTTTATCTTCCGATCAGCGTTTTTAGTTCCAACTACTCATCGTTTTTTGGACTTCTCCTTTCTTTAATATCTGCTTTCACTACGTCCTGCTTTCACCATTCAAGAATATAATCTCGCTCATTCTTGTTTAAAGGCATTGTGGTCTCTTTCTTGGCCTTTGTTTCCTGTGCGGCATTCAGCATTTGCTTCAGAGGTCTGAACAACCTGTGTCTCCTTGTATATTCCAGCTCTTTTTGAAGAGATTTGGTTTGGCCTCTTCTTCTGGCCCCAGATCTCTTCTGTGGTATCTCCCAACTTAATTGGAGGCTTCTCTTGTTCCAGCTATTATAATAATAATAATAATAATAATAATAATAATAATAATAATAATAATAATAATAATAATAATAAACTTTATTTTTATATCCCGCCCCATCTCCCCGAAGGGACTCGGGGTGGCTCACAACAGGAACAAGCCCGAAACAACAACACAACATATTTGACAGAAACTTAAAACATTCCAACGATACACAAAATAAAATATGGACAATACATTAAAATCCAAGCAGATATAATCAGAGTAATTAAAAGCAAACCAGCGGGGACAGGTTTCATAAAGTGCTGTTTAATGGAAATAAGTAACAGCGATAAAGTGCCATATGCTTTTAAAACATAAAGAAGTATTCTGATGACAGTTCTATTGGGCCTATTCATTCAAATGCGCTCTGGAACAACCATGTTTTCAATTCCCGGCGGAAAATGGGCAGGGAAGGAGCTAACCTGATCTCCTTAGGGAGAGAGTTCCAGAGCCGGGATGGGGGCCACTGCCGAGAAGGCCCTCTCTCTCCCTCGTCCCCACCAGCCGCATTTGAGACAAAGGCGGGAGCGAGAGGAGCGCCTCCCCGGATGATCTTAGGGGGTCCCCGGACTGTGGTGGAGGCTTCTTCTTTAGAGGCTTTTAAGCAGAGGCTGGATGGCCATCTGTCGGGGTGCTTTGAATGAGATTTCCTGCTTCTTAGCGGGAGGTTGGACTGGATGGCCCATGAGGTCTCTTCCAACTCTACTATTCTATGATTCTATGATTCGCGTTGGTTCGTAGGAGAGGAAGCGATCACGTAGATAGGCAGGTCCTGAACCGTTTAAGGCTTTATAGGTAATAACCTGCACTTTTAATTTGGCCCAGAAACTTTCGGAAACTTTTCCAGTTTCAATTGTCCTTCTTTGGGGGCCACTAGGGAATTCTTCATGATGGTATTCACTTGATCCAGCTTATTGTTGGCACTATCGATTAATCCATTCAAAATTTCCACTGGTTTCATAACTTCTATATGTTTATCCAATATCTTATTATGTTGTTTTCCTTTCTCCATTTTAGGAGGTTTCAACTGAACATTGGATTTGTTATGTAACCACTTTTATCCAATAGATGTCATATTGTGATAAGTTTTCAAATAAATGTCTTTTCTAAACAAGCTCCTCTATTTGGCAATGCTTCAGGAAGATGTTTTGACTTCTGTTCAATTCAAGGTCTCACTGAAAAATCTTCCTTATTTCCTTTCTCTTTTCTCTCTAATCCAGAACATTAAAAATCACGATTGCATTGGGATTGTACCTATTTCGTCACAAGAAGAACTTCACTTTATCTTCGATTTCAAAATTTGAGCTTCCCCATTCATTCTTGTTTCTCCTCTTTCTTCCTTTTCTGTTTTCAGAGTTATCTCTTTGTCTTTGTCTATAACAGATTTCATATGCAATAGGGTAACAGTGTAAATCAATGTTTCTCAACCAGGGGGTCGGGACCCCTGGGTAGGTCACGAGGGGGATGTCAGAGGTGTTGTCAAAGACCATCAGAAAACACATATTTCTGATGGTCTTAGGGACCCCTTTGGCAGTCCTTGTGAATGTGATCAACAAATTCTCTGGTTAATTGGGGACCATTTTATTTATTTATTTATTTATTTTATTAGACTTGTATACCGCTACTCCCAGTTTGGCTCGGAGCGGTTTACAGAAATAGATTAAAACAATACACTTAGCTTTAAATTAACAATAACAATAAAAACAACAATAAAAACAGACATAGCCCCGAGTTTTTCACCCATTGAATGCTTGTCGGAAGAGCAAGGCTACAATCGAGAAGGCTCTCTGCCTAGTAGAAGACAAATGATAAGTCCGTATGTTAGGGACTTCAAGCAAATTTTGGTCTTTGGACCGAAGTAATCTCTGGGGTTGGTAGGGGGATAAGCGGGCCCTCAGGTACCGGCCCCAAACCATGTAAGGCCTTAAAGGTTAGTACCAGTATCTTGAAAGTAGTCCGGTACTCAATCGGTAGCCAGTGCAGCTGTTGTAGAATTGGGGTGATACGCCACCTCGCCGGCACCCCGGTGAGAAGACGAGCTGCCGCATTTTGCACCAGCTTCAGTTTCCGGATCACTGACAGAGGAAGGCCAATGTAGAGGGCGTGACAGTAGCCGAGCCTCAAGGTGACCGTCGCCTGGATCACCGTAGCCAGGTCGTTCCTAGATAGGTAGGGAGCCAGTCGCCTAGCCTGACGTAGATGGAAAAACGCAGATCTGCTCACAGCAGAGACCTGGGCCTCCATTGTGAGCAGAGGGTCCAATAAGACACCAAGACTTTTTACAGAAGATGACGGACGCAGTGTCTCGCCATCCAGGGTAGGCAGCTGCATCTCCCCCCCACCCGGACGGCCCAGCCAAAGGATCTCCGTCTTCGCTGGATTCACCCTCAACCTGCTGGCACGCAATCATCCAGTAACCGCCTCAAGGCACTGATGGAAACTATCGGGTACGGAGTCCGGCCGGCCCTCCATCCTCAGAATGAGCTGAGCGTCATCAGCGTACTGGTGGCACTCCAGCCCAAAGCTCCGCACCAGTCGGGCAAGCGGTCGCATATAGATGTTATATAATAGAGGAGAGAGAATAGCTCCCTGTGGGACCCCTTTATTTTTCCTTCATTTACAATGTAATGTCTTCCTGTCCTTGTTGCCTTTCTATGAATCCGCTGCAGTTTGCCAATGTCCTTTCTAAAATGGACTGAACTGAGCAGAACTGGGCAGGAATCATGATGTCTCCCACCCAAGGGTGCTGTTGGAGTGCAGAAGGATCTGGAGGGCAGCAGGATTCCCACTCACCCTGGGGGTCTATCCATCTGTCTCCTCTATACCGCCTTCTCTCATGTACTGCTGCTAGGCTGAGTGCCTTGGCTCTGGCTGAAGTTACATACCTTTGTGGTATAGGTTTTGTAAGAATGCAGTATGTCAAGGAACTTTGTGGCCTAATGTGCTCTCAGTGTCTCCAGGCGCCTTGCTTTAGAAACGTGGGGCAGGGATCACGCTGCAGGGAAAGAGAGGATCAGGAAAATATCTCTCCCCCAAGTTGGAGGAAGTATTTTTCTCCCAAGACTGATCACTTGGGATAGTCTGTCCATACAGATGGCCACTCAGGTTTTGAGTGGAGATGTGAAGAAGCGGGATCTAGGTAGGAAATGCTTTGCATCGTTAGCCCCTTTCCGTGTTGACCATATTATTAGAGGCCTTCCTTTACCAAGGTTGGATTAGACACAGGATCTTAGGGTGCTATCCCCTTTGCAGGGATTGTTCTTTGTTGGGCAAGTGTTAAAGTGCTTCTCAGCAGGCAACGGGCTCTTACCAGTTGGGCCAGTCTTTCTCCCCTCTTCCCCTGTGATTGCTACAGCACTAGGCTATTGTTCTTCATGTTCAATGAGATCTTTCTGTACTCTGCTCCTAATAAGATTTTACTCTTATTCATCTCGCAGGTAACCTCTAAACGAACCTTATGAAGAAAACATTGTTGTTTGCCTTACGTCTGAAAGGAAAGTACGCAGGATTAACAAGAACAAGAAATGAATTGGAGAAATTATATTTCAAGCTACATACCTTTAAATGTAAGGAAAGGGAGGATTGTGCTGTAAAAAGAGGGGTTGGTAAAGAGAAAATAAGGCTACAGCAATACAGAGACTGGGAAGAGGAAATGTCCTATTCAGGAGTCCATATCTCTGAACTTCAGGCATAATATTAGAATAATAAATGTTAAAAAATGGAAACTTCATTGTCAAAATCACACACAGGGGAGAAGCGACATAATTGTAAGGACTGTGGGAAATGTTTCATTGAGAGAAGTTCTCTTGCTAAACATCAACGAACTCACTCAGGAGAGAAGCCATATAAATGTGTGGAATGTGGAAAGAGCTTCAGTCAGAGTGGAAATCTATGCACCCATCAAAGGACTCACACAGGGGAGAAGCCACATAAATGCATGGAATGTGGAAAGAGCTTCAGTGAGAGTGGACATCTGCGTATCCATCAAAGGATGCACACAGGAGAGAGGCCACATACATGCATGGAATGTGGAAAGAGCTTCAGTGAGAGTGGACATCTGCATACCCATCAAAGGATGCACACAGGAGAGAGGCCACATACATGCATGGAATGTGGAAACAGCTTCAGTCACAGTGGACATCTGCGTATCCATCAAAGGATGCACACAGGAGAGAAGCCACATAAATAGGACAAGTGCCAAGAAGCCAGAATGTTTGTCCAAAGAACTTCTAACGACTATGACTCAAAAGAGACATGAACAGGAAGTGGAAGGGGAAGAAATCACAAAATCATATAACCAGAGAGTTGGAAGAGACCTCATGGGTCATCTAGTCCAACCCCCTGCCAAGAAGCAGGAAATTGCATTCAAAGCACCCCGGACAGATGGCCATCCAGCCTCTGCTTAAAAGCCTCCAAAGAAGGTTCCACAGCTGAACTGCTCTCACAATGAGGAACTTCTTCCTTATGTTCAGGTGGAATCCCCTTTCCTGTAGTTTGAAGCCATTATTCTGCATCCTAGTTTGCAGAGCAGCAGACAACAAGCTTGCTCCCTCCTCCTTATGGGATTTTGGCCTGCATAAATAGGGGCAGAGTGTCTAGATCCAGGGAAGTCATGGCACCCCTCTATTCTGCCTTGGTCAGACCACTTTACCTGGAATCACACTGTGTCTAATTCTGGGCACTGCAATTGAAAGGAGACGTTGAAAAGCTGGAAGGTGTCCAGAGGATGGCGACTAAAATGATCAAGGGTCTGGAGAACAAGCCCCATGGGGAGCGGCTTAAAGACCTGGGCATGTTTAGCCTGCAGAAGAGAAGGCTGAGAGGAGACATGATAGCCATGTACATATATGTGAGGGGAAGTCATAGGGAGGAGGGAGCAAGCTTGTTTTCTTCTGCCCTGGAGACTAGGACGCAGAACAATGCCTTCAAACTACAGGAAAGGAGATTCCACCTGAACATCAGGAAGAACTTCCTCACGGTGAGAAGGGCTGTTCGGCAGTGGAACTCTCTCCCCTGGACTGTGGTGGAGGCTCCTTCTTTGGAGGCTTTGAGGCAGAGGCTGGATGACCATCTGTCGGGGGTGCTTTGAATGCGATTTCCTGCTTCTTGGCAGGGGGTTGGACTGGATGGCCCATGAGGTCTCTTCCAACTCTGGGATTCAATGATTCTATGATTTAAAGTAAGTAAATCGAGATAAAAATCAGCATGCAGCAAGAGTGGAAATCTACACACCCATCAGAGGACCCACACAAGGGAGAAGCCACATACATGCATGGAATGTGGAAAGAGCTTCAGTAAGAGTGGACATCTGCGTATCCATCAAAGGATGCACATAGGAGAGAAGCCACATAAATGCATGGAATGTGGAAAGAGCTTCAGTCGGAGTGGAGATCTACGCACCCATCAAAGGATCCACACAGGAGAGAAGCCACATACATGCATGGAATGTGGAAAGAACTTCAGTAACAGTTCGAATCTTCGTACCCATCAAAAGATTCACACAGGAGAGAAGCCACATAAATGCATGGAATGTGGAAAGAGCTTCAGTCAGAGTGGAGATCTACGCACCCATCAAAAGATTCACACAGGAGAGAAGCCACATAAATGCATGGAATGTGGAAAGAACTTCAGTAACAGTTCGAATCTTCGTACCCATCAAAAGATTCACACAGGAGAGAAGCCACATAAATGCATGGAATGTGGAAAGAGATTCAGTAAGAGTGGAGATCTACGCACCCATCAAAGGATGCACACAGGAGAGAAGCCACATACATGCATGGAATGTGGAAAGAGCTTCAGTCGGAGTGGAGATCTACGCACCCATCAAAGGATCCACACAGGAGAGAAGCCACATACATGCATGGAATGTGGAAAGAACTTCAGTAACAGTTCGAATCTTCGTACCCATCAAAAGATTCACACAGGAGAGAAGCCACATAAATGCATGTAATGTGGAAAGAGATTCAGTAACAGTTCGAATCTTCGTACCCATCAAAAGATTCACACAGGAGAGAAGCCACATAAATGCATGGAATGTGGAAAGAGATTCAGTAAGAGTGGAGATCTACGCACCCATCAAAGGATGCACACAGGAGAGAAGCCACATACATGCATGGAATGTGGAAAGAGCTTCAGTCGGAGTGGAGATCTACGCACCCATCAAAGGATCCACACAGGAGAGAAGCCACATACATGCATGGAATGTGGAAAGAACTTCAGTAACAGTTCGAATCTTCGTACCCATCAAAAGATTCACACAGGAGAGAAGCCACATAAATGCATGTAATGTGGAAAGAGATTCAGTAACAGTTCGAATCTTCGTACCCATCAAAAGATTCACACAGGAGAGAAGCCACATAAATGCATGGAATGTGGAAAGAGATTCAGTCAGAGTGGAGATCTGCGTATCCATCAAAGGACTCACACAGGGGAGAAGCCACATAAATGCATGGAATGTGGAAAGAACTTCAGTAACAGTTCGAATCTTCGTACCCATCAAAAGATTCACACAGGAGAGAAGCCACATAAATAGGACAAGTGCAAAGAAGCAGAATGGTTGTCCAAAGAACTTCTAATGACTATGACTCAAAAGAGACATGAACAGGAAGTGGAAGGGGAAGAAATCATATAACCATAGAGTTGGAAGAGACCTCATGGGCCATCTAGTCCAACCCCCTGCCAAGAAGCAGGAAATTCCATTCAAAGCACCCCGGACAGATGGCCATCCAGCCTCTGCTTAAAAGCCTCCAAAGAAGGTTCCACAGCTGAACTGCTCTCACAGTGAGGAAGTTCTTCCTTATGTTCAGGTGGAATCCCCTTTCCTGTATTTTGAAGCCATTATTCTGCATCCTAGTTTGCAGAGCAGCAGACAACAAGCTTGCTCCCTCCTCCTTATGGGATTTTGGCCTGCATAAATAGGGGCAGAGTGTCTAGATCCAGGGAAGTCATGGCACCCCTCTATTCTGCCTTGGTCAGACCACTTTACCTGGAATCACACTGTGTCTAATTCTGGGCACTGCAATTGAAAGGAGACGTTGAAAAGCTGGAAGGTGTCCAGAGTATGGCGACTAAAATGATCAAGGGTCTGGAGAACAAGCCCCATGGGGAGCGGCTTAAAGAGCTGGGCATGTTTAGCCTGCAGAAGAGAAGGCTGAGAGGAGACATGATAGCCATGTACAAATACGTGAAGTCATAGGGAGGAGGGAGCAAGCTTGTTTTCTGCTGCCCTGGAGACTAGGACGCAATGGAACAATGGCTTCAAACTACAGGAAAGGAGATTCCACCTGAACATCAGGAAGAACTTCCTCACGGTGAGAAGGGCTGTTCGGCAGTGGAACTCTCTCCCCCGGACTGTGGTGGAGAGAGGCTCCTTCTTTGGAGGCTTTGAGGCAGAGGCTGGATGACCATCTGTCGGGGGTGCTTTGAATGCGATTTCCTGCTTCTTGGCAGGGGGTTGGACTGGATGGCCCATGAGGTCTCTTCCAACTCTGGGATTCAATGATTCTATGATTTAAAGTAAGTAAATCGAGATAAAAATCAGCATGCAGCAAGAGTTTTGTAGATTGGTTTTTCTATTAGTTTTGTTCTTTTTATGTAGGTTATGTGTCCTTGAAGCTTTAATGTTTCTTATGTAGTCCTTTCCTTAAAAATGCCAAAATTGTAATTTATATTAAGAATTATCAGAACAACCTATTAAGAGGACAGAAATAAAGCCAGGAAAGCTCCAGTTCTGGACGGATTGGGAACAGAATATTACAAAAGTATTAGAGAAATACTGACTGCAACAATATTAGAATTGTATATTGGAATAATGATTGTGGAGAAAATACCAGAATCATGGAGGAAGTCATTCATAATATTAATATGAAAAGATTTAACAGACCCAGGGTCTTACAGGCCTACATCATTAGTTAATCAGGATGCAAAGTTTTTATCAGTTATAATAGCCAATAGAATGAATAAATTCATGTACAAGTATATATGAAAAGATCAATCTGGGTTTGTAAAAGGAAGACAAATGTTACGTTTGATAGGGAGAGTATGAAACAAAATATGTGTGTCTCAAGAGAGGAAGTTAAAAGTGGGGATACTAGCATTAGATATATTTAATGCTTTGATTGTGTAGCATGGCAGATAATAAGTGAGATTATAAATTAATTTGGAAGGGGAAGTAGAATAAAAGGATGATTTGAACAATTTTATTTGCTATGGTGATAGAATTATGTGCAAACGCCATCCAAAAAGGTAAGAATGTAGAAGGTGTAGGAATAAAGGAAAAGCAGAAGGTGAGCTTATTTGCTGATGACACATTGTTATTGATTAAATATCTGGGTAGGTCAAATGGATAGGAGAGAGGATCATTGAAAGATATTTGGGAAAACAACGGGTTTATATTATACAAAGAAAGAAGACTTTATAGAACAGACCATACGGGAATTAGAATCAAGAACAAATTAATATACCTGGGAGTAAGTATAACAAAGGACTTAAAAGAAATAGAAGAGGTAAATGTAGTAGCATTGAGTAAAATAGTTCAAAAAAATTAATACACATCTATCTTGGTTTGGAAAGACAGCAATACTAAAAATGAAAATGCTTCTGAGGATAAACTTTATACTTACATATACCTTATATTTATAATGCCATTTCAGATTACAGAAGAAGAGTTGAATACATTATTTCTTTGCAACATTTCTACCCCACCTTTCTCCACCCCAAAGGAGACTCATTTGGACAAATGATAAATACTGTAATGGCAGTCAAAGAAATTGACTAAACAAGTTACAGAACAGATCTCAAAAAGAAGAAGGATTAGCGCTCCCTCATATGAAAAAATATTATAAAGCAAACAGACTGAGATTGGTTATACAAGGAATGATGAAAAGGAGGATGTAGAATAGTTAATAATGGATGCAGGAAAAGCGGAGGAAGAAATTCGGAATATGTTTTAAAATAGTTTATGAGAAAAAAAATAAGGTAAACTGGGAACCCAATGTTGAGTAATGCATTAGAAATATGGAACAAATACAGGAAAAAGTTAATAACAGATGGCTCAATAATAACCCCAATTATAATGGAAAAGACGTTTCCAAAAAATAAAATATATATATGATGGATAAAAAAATTAAGGGGAAAAACTTAGATTAAATAGGGGATTGGCCAAAGGTTGGAATGAAGAAAGAAAAGATTAGGAACATAAAAATTTGAAAGGAATATCCAGTAAAATTTCTAAAATATTAATTGAAAAAAACAAAGGAAAAGTAAAGAATAACACCTTCAAGAAGATTTGGAAAGAAGATATAGGAATGAAAATCAATGAAACAGAGGGGTTACAATTATGGGGACAAAGACACTTGAAAAATATATCCATATGTGTTAAAGAAAATTATTATTTAGTTGATATGGAAATGGTACCTCACACCCATAAGAATAGGAAATATAAATAAAAACTACTCAAACAATTGCTGGAGAGGATGCCAAGAAAATGTATTGGAAGAGGATTCAAAAAGAAAGACAGAATTACCTCCTCAAGAGGGAATGAAAAGGAATTTTGGACAGATGATAAATAAAAAAAGTGACTTGGGGGAGGGAACACGGTGGTGAGGGTAAGAAATCTGTATAAGCGTGAAAATAACAGTAGATGCCAAATGTTAATGTATTGTAGATTGTACTGAATATAATGTGGCTGCTGTAAAAGGATGTACGATTTTTTTAAAAAAAATAATAATAAATGTATTTGTAATTTGTATAAATATGCATTTGTTTTTCTTTCTTGTCTTTGAATATAAATTATTTTTAAAAACAGATTATGATGTAGCAGCTATAAAAGCCAATGTGATTCCAGGCTGTCCCGATAGGAGGATTCTGTCTATATCCAAGGAAGTCACGGCCTCCTTTCTTCCGCTTTGGTCAGACTCACCTGGAATGACCCTGTCTCCAGGTCTCGGTCCCACAATTCAAGACGGATATTGACAGGTCAGAATATCTCCAGAGACGGGATGTAGAGAAGGGCGGAGAGAGACAGCTGGGTATGTTTCACTTGGAGGAAAGAAGGAAGGGCTTCTCTCTTGGCAGGAAGGAAATGTTGGATCCCAAAAGGGTTGGCCGTGGTCAGGATGAGAGCTGGACGGAGAGGAAAGGCGTGTCCATGAGACCCCGTGTTGCCTCCTCCTGGAATGGACTCCTAGGACCCTAGAGCCGGAAGAGACCCCCAAGGGCCACCCCGTCCTGCCCCCTGCCATGCAGGAAGGCACAATCAAAGCACTCCCGATAGAGAGCCTCTGCAGAAAAGCCTCCAGAGAAGGACACTCCACCACACTCTGAGGCAGCCTAGGCCACTCCAACAGCTCTTACTCGTTCTTATTGTTTTTCTAAGTATCTTTGTATATTAACAGAAGACCTGTAAATAGTTATAAGTAGTGAATAAATCAAGAATAAAACCTCCAAGGACTTTGGATGAAAGTCAGAACTCAAGAGTGTTTATTCAAAGAGACAAACTAGTTTACAAGGCCAGAGGCTGTGAAACTGTGACCAGGACTCTGCCGTGTTTTGGGGGTTGGAATCCACTCCTTGCCTATGAGACAGTCTGTCCCATTGTATAGCTGGAGGAGGCCGTGAGAGGACTGAATTCACCTGCCTGTCTAGCAGGGGTCTTGTGTGTGTGTTTTCCTCTGCTTCTCCTTCCATCACTCATTAACACTGACTAGTTGTGCAGGCCTCACCTACACAACAGAAAGCATTTCCTGAAGGTCAGAGCTGTTCAGTAGTGGAGTCTGCTCCTATCGGGAGTCCATAAGAGTCTCCTTTGGAGGTTTTTAAGCTGAGATGGTATGACCATCTGTTGGGGGTGCTTTGGTGGTTTATTCCTGCAAGGTCTGATGATGATGAGCCCCTCAGCACACAACCCAAACTGACTGGGAGGAGGAGGAGGAGATGTGTGTTCTTTCGCCATGAAACCACTGATCCCGTGGGTCGTGGAGTCCAGCCCCATTCTCTCCAAGCAGCGTCAGCAGCCAGACCATCCTCTGCAGGTCGCTCTCCAGCCCCTTTTTGGGGTCATCCAGAGAGAGGACTCCCTCCCCCCCGCACTTCTCTAGGGCCTTGCCTTCTTACCCAAATCAGTGATTCACAGAATAGTATATTTGGAAGAGACCACGTGGGCCATCTAGTCCAACCCCCTTCTGCCAGGAAGGAAAAGCAGAATCCCTTGCCAGAATCCCCGCAGGGTTCAATACTGTCTCCCACGCTGTGTAACATCAACATGAAGCCGTTGGGAGAGATCATCTGAAGTTTTGGAGTTCAATGTCATCTGTACGCAGAGGTCTTCCTTGTCAGTCGCAAGGCCAAACAGGGCACAGGGTCACAGCCTGTGTTGGATGGGTTACCTGTCCAAACGTCTCTCCCCTTATGAACCATCTCGGAGTCTAAGACCGTCTGGAGAGGCCCTGCTCTCAATCCCGCCCTCTTCGCTGGCATGATTGGCAGGGATGAGAGACAGGGCCTTCCTTCTCGGTAGTGGAAAGGATGGGAAGAGAAGAGAAAAAGGAAGGAAGGGCAAGAGAAAAGAAGACAAAGGAAGGGAAGGAAGGAAGGGGAAGAGAAAATAAGGCAAAGGAAAATATGGGAAGAGAAGAGAAAAAGGAAGGAAGGACAAGAGAAAAGAAGA
Source organism: Anolis carolinensis (assembly GCF_035594765.1). Classification (NCBI taxonomy): domain Eukaryota; kingdom Metazoa; phylum Chordata; class Lepidosauria; order Squamata; family Anolidae; genus Anolis; species Anolis carolinensis. The sequence goes on along the minus strand of NW_026943838.1, from coordinate 670,119 downwards.
CGAAGGAAGGGAAGGGAAGGAAGGAAGGGGAAGAGAAAAGAAGACAAAGGAAAATATGGGAAGAGAAGATAAAAAGGAAGGAAGGGCAAGAGAAAAGAAGGCAAAGGAAGGGAAGGGAAGGAAGGGGAAGAGAAAATAAGGCAAAGGAAAATATGGGAAGAGAAGAAAAAAAGGAAGGAAGGGCAAGACAAAAAAAGACAAAGGAAGGGAAGGAAGGAAGGGGAAGAGAAAATAAGGCAAAGGAAAATATGGGAAGAGAAGAGAAAAAGGAAGGAAGGGCAAGACAAAAAAAGACAAAGGAAGGGAAGGAAGGAAGGGGAAGAGAAAATAAGGCAAAGGAAAATATGGGAAGAGAAGAGAAAAAGGAAGGAAGGACAAGAGAAAAGAAGGCAAAGGAAGGGAAGGAAGGAAGGGGAAGAATCATAGAATCATAGAATCATAGAATAGTAGAGTTGGAAGAGACCTCAAGGGCCATCTAGTCCAACCCCCCGCTAAGAAGCAGGAAATCGCATTCAAAGCACCCCCGACAGATGGCCATCCAGCCTCTGCTTAAAAGCCTCCAAAGAAGGAGCCTCCACCACAGTCCGGGGGAGAGAGTTCCACTGCCGAACAGCCCTCACAGTGAGGAAGTTCTTCCTGATGTTCAGGTGGAATCTCCTTTCCTGTAGTTTGAAGCCATTGTTCCGTGTCCTAGTCTGCAGGGCAGCAGAAAATAAGCTTGCTCCCTCCTCCCTATGACTTCCCCTCACATATTTGTACATGGCTATCATGTCTCCTCTCAGCCTTCTCTTCTGCAGGCTAAACATGCCCAGCTCTTTAAGCCTCTCCTCATAGGGCTTGTTCTCCAGACCCTTAATCATTTTAGTTGCCCTCCTCTGGACGCTTTCCAGCTTGTCAGCATCTCCCTTCATCTGCGGTGCCCAAAACTGGACACAGTATTCCAGGTGTGGTCTGACCAAGGCAGAATAGAGGGGGAGCATGACTTCCCTGGATCTAGACGTTATTCCCCTATTGATGCAGGCCAAAATCCCATTGGCTTTTTTAGCTGCCGCATCACATTGTAGGCTCATGTTTAACTTGTTGAAAATAGAAATAAGAGAAAGAGAAAATAAGGCAAAGGAAAATATGGGAAGAGAAGAGAAAAAGGAAGGAAGGACAAGAGAAAAGAAGACAAAGGAAGGAAAGGAAGGAAGGGGAAGAGAAAATAAGGCAAAGAGAAATATGGGAAGAGAAGAGAAAAAGGAAGGAAGGGCAAGAGAAAAGAAGACAAAGGAAGGGAAGGGAAGGAAGGAAGGGGAAGAGAAAAGAAGACAAAGGGAAATATGGGAAGAGAAGAGAAAAAGGAAGGAAGGACAAGACAAAGGAAGAGAAGGGAAGGAAGGAAGGGGAAGAGAAAATGAGGCAAATGAAAATATGGGAAGAGAAGAGAAAAAGGAAGGAAGGACAAGACAAAGGAAGAGAAGGGAAGGAAGGAAGGGGAAGAGAAAAGAAGACAAAAGGAAGGGAAGGGAAGGAAGGAAGGGCAAGAGAAAATAAGGCAAAGGAAGGGAAGGAAGGAAGTGGAAGAGAAAATAAGGCAAAGGAAAATATGGGAAGAGAAGAGAAAAGGCAGACCGTATTTTAGTTCTTGCGAACCACTGGTAGTCCGTGGACCACTGGTTGGGAACCATTGTCTGAAAGGGAAGGAGTAACTCTGGATCCCTCCCATAACGGCTATTTACAAAATGGAAGCTGACCAGTCCTGACTAAAGAGGAAAACAGAGGATGTTTCTGTAGGGAAACAACGTTCACAAACTGGACATTTGCAACCAAGGTGGAAATGGAGCTGGAAACTAAGCCCAGAGGAACAACTAATGGAATCACATATGGTTTATTTCTTTTCAGGCGAGGGGACAAGACAATCATATTTAACTCTCTGAAGCAGTGGTCCTCAACCTGTGGGTCCCCGGGTGTTTTGGCCTACAACTCCCAGAAATCAGAGCCAGTTTACCAGCTGTTAGGATTTAGGGGAGTTGAAGGCCAAAACATCTGTGGACCCACAGGTTGAGAACCACTGCTCTGAAGGATTGTCACACAGAGCTTGCTTTCTTCTATTCCAGAGAACAGGACCTCCAACTTACAGGTTCAAATGACAAGAACGGGACTCCACCAAATCTGACGCAGAACTTCTCAAAGGGTCCTTTTGAAATCAGACATTTTCCCACAATGGCTGTTTTTTAGCCTGTATGTGTTCTCTGGTGCTGGTTAAGAGATGAACTCTGAGTAGAACATTTTCCACATTCATGGCATTTGTATGGCTTCTCTCCTGTTTGGAGTCTTTTGTGTTTCACCAAGTCTGAACTGTCAGCAAAAGATTTCCTACACTCCTGGCATTGGTATGGCTTCTCTCCTGTGTGGAGTCTTTTGTGGCTCATCAAGTTTGATCTGAAAGCAAAACATTTCCCACACTCCTGGCATTTGTATGGTTTCTCTCCTGTGTGGAGTCTTTTGTGGCTCACCAAGTCTGAACTGGAAGCAAAACATTTCCAACACTCCTGGCATTGGTATGGCTTCCCTCCTGTGTGGAGTCTTTTGTGCCTCACCAAGGCTGAACTGGTAGTAAAACATTTCCCACACTCCTCACATTTGTATGGCTTCTCCCTCGTGTGGACTCTTTTGTGTTTCACCAAGGTTGAGCTGTCAGCAAAACATTTCCCACACTCCTGGCATTTGTATGGCTTCTCTCCTGTGTGGAGTCTTTTGTGCCTCACCAAGTTTGAACTGAAAGCAAAACATTTCCCACACTCCTGGCACTGGTATGGCTTCTCTCCTGTGTGGTGTCTTTTGTGGCTCATCAAGTTTGAACTGAAAGCAAAACACTTCCCACTCTCTTGGCATCTGTATGGTTCCTGACCCATGTGAAATTTCTTGTGTTTCACCACACATTTTGCAGATACTTTCCCTTTAAGATGGCTTTTCCCAACATCGAGTGTCTTGTGAAGCACAAGTGCCATATTTTGGGTAAAACACTGCTCACATACATTGCATTTGTCGGGCCTTTCTCTGGCAGAACCTCCATCTTCTCTGTGGGCTTGCTGGTCTTGACGAAAGGCCCAGTTGTGTCCCAAATGCTTCCTGTACTTGGTGCATACATGGCTCTTCTCCCCGTTATCTACTGTGAAGAAGAACAGAAACAATCATTCCTCAGTGTGAGTGATAAGGAAGTGGGATAAGAAGTGGACTGAAATGATCCTTAAAACAATATAGACCTAGAAGAAACAAAGATATGCATGTTGTCCTTTCCCCTCCCCTTGTTCAGTGAAGATGGACCCTGGTTGTCTGCCTGGAGCCTCTAAGAGAGAGATGAGTAACATACGCTCCAGAGGCTCCCTGTTGCTCAGCCCAGCCCGGTTTTTTATTTCGTCTCCTTCTCTCTGGGGAATGGATGCCTTTTCCCTTCACATCCAAATGCTTGCCTTTTTCTCTAGCTTTAGACTTTACCAACTACCACCCATTTCACCATCCTTCCCTCCTTTTTCTTTCTCTCCCCCAATCCCAGTTCTCTTTTCCCATGCTCCCTTAAGGTTGGATTTTTCCGCTCCAACGTAGAAGATCCCATACCTAATTTCAGAGTAGAGCAGAGTCTCGATTATCCAACATAAACTGGCTGGCAGAACATTGGATAAGTGAAAATGTTGGATAACAAGGAGGGATTAAGGAAAAGCCTATCAAAAGTCAAATTACATTATGATTTTAGAAATTAAGCACCAAAACATCATGTTTTACAACAAATTGACATAAAAAGCAGTTCAATACACGGTACACGGTAACATTATGGAGAAATCACTGTATTTACTAATTTAGCACCAAAACATCGCAATGTATTGAAAGCATTGACTACAAAAGTGTTTACTACTAAAATTGACTATAAATATAGAATTGCATAAACTAACACTGTCGGAAGTTAAATCCGTAAAAAGTTGAGTCTTGTGAAGATTTTTTTACAATCTGTGATCCTTGCCTGCTTTTCTGACAACTGCTGTTTCTCCGCTGCCAAGTCTCGCCATCTTTGCAGCATCATTTTGTCAATCCCTGTCGCTTCTTGTTGTTGCTCGATGTGTGTCATTGCGGTTTCTAGAACCCTAACCCTATCCTTGTGCAACATTCGGAGAGGCTTGACAGTTGATGCCTGATCATCAGTTTTTGTCGCCATCGTTACTGATAAGAGCAACAATTTCTTCATCCGTTATTTCATACTGATCGTCTTCGTTCATCCAACTTCCAACTTCTTACGAAGACACATTCTCACACCCAGGGACACTCCGTACTAAGGGTAGAATGCTTTCTTCGGTTTCATCTGTGCTTTTCCTTCCCATAATCTCATCCTTATCTTCGCCTAACAACTTCTTCCAAGACCTGGCAATTGTTGGACCCCAACCACAGTCCATGCCCTTGCAACCCAAGAAGCAACTTCCTTTACACGGATGCATCTCCATTTTTCAATCCTGTCTTGCCCTTATTCTATTTCTTCTATCATTGCCGACAATAGCTTCCTGCGATAGTTCCTTTTTAGGCGTTTCCAAGATCCATTGGTTGTCATACGGCGGTTACATTATGTGGAAGAAACATCACCTTCATGTTCCCCTCTTGAAGCTCCTCTGCATCAGGGGGTGTCGGGGCATTAACTAGCAACAAAACCGCATTTCTGGGCAGGTCATTTTCTTTTAAAAATTTATCCATGGAAGGAACAAATTCCTTAGGGCTGGACTGTAGCACAGCTGGTAAATCATCAGCAGTACTAAGATCTACCAACCGAAAGGTGGCCAGTTCGAAGCCCAGTCAGGGGTGAGCGCTCGACCTCAAGCCCAGCTCACTGTTTACCTAAGCAGTTCGAAAACAGTCCATGAGCTGTAAGTAGAGAAATTAGGTACCATACATTGCGGGGGAGGTATTTTGCGACATCATAAACATCAAGACCAGAAATGTGGTGACGAAGAGGAAGTTGGAAGGAGGAAGTTCTGATAGCTCTCCGTCATAGAGAATGAAGCAACAGCACCCCTGTGACTGAATCTGAGCGCGACATCTGCCTCCAAGGCACCAAAAAAAACGGACTTCAAGACGACATACCTCCTTCTGTTTGTCTTATTCTTTTCTGTCCTGACTCCAAACGGCATTGAATGTTTGCCGTGTATGTGGGGAATAGCGTCTAGATCCAGGGAAGTCCTGCTCCCCCTCTATTCTGCCTTGGTCAGACCACACCTGGAATACTGTGTCCAATTCTGGGCACCACAATTGAAGGGAGATGTTGACAAGCTGGAAAGCGTCCAGAGGAGGGTGACGCAAAGGATCAAGGGTCTGGAGAACAAGCCCTGTGAGGAGCAGCTTAAAGAGCTTGGCATGTTTAGCCTGCAGAAGAGAAGGCTGAGAGGAGACATGATAGCCATGTACAAATATGTGAGGGGAAGTCATAGGGAGGAGGGAGCAAGCTTGTTTTCTGCTGCCCTGCAGACTAGGACACAAGGGAACAATGGCTTCAAACTACAGGAAAGGAGATTCCACCTGAACATCAGGAAGAACTTCCTCACAGTGAGGGCTGTTCGGCAGTGGAGGCTGGATGGCCATCTGTTGGGGGTGCTTTGAATGCGATTTCCTGCTTCTTGGCAGGGGGTTGGACTGGATGGCCCATGAGGTCTCTTCCAACTCTACTATTCTATGATTCTATGTATTGTGATCTGCCCTGAGTCCCCTCGGGGAGATAAGGTGGAATATAAATAAAGTGTTATCGTCGTCATCATCATCATCATCATCATCATCATCATCATCATCTTAAAAAATTTCACTGGTCAGCAACACACTTTTTTGATTGTACTATTTTACAGGAAGAGCGTTTTTTGAAACTGTTTTAAAGGCTCTTGGATTTTTGGGCTTCCCAATCATTGCAAGGTCCATTTTGTGGTTTGCGGTAGCATTGCTGCACGCTAAAATTGTCAGCCTCTCTTTGCTGTGCTTTTAGCCAGGGGCTGCTGCTTCAGTTCTGGCTGCAAGACTCCTACTGGGTAACACTTTGCAACTGAGGCCGGTCTCGTCACAATTCAACATCTGATCACCCGTTAGGTTTTCAATTTCATTAAATTCTTCAATTTTTTTTCATGAATGCCTCCGTTTTTTGATAATTTGATGACAGCTTCTCACCACAAACACTTAGCTGACGGATTCCATAACGTTTCTTCCACTTGTCGAGCCAACCAATGCTTGCTGTAAAATCTGGATCCCCTTCATTACATTCCTTTCGAAAACGCAATGCCTTTTGCTGTAAAATAGATCCTTTTTCTCTGGACTGCGTAAACCAAACATACAAAGCTTCACTAACGTTTTCATAGTTACACTTTATCATCGTTTTCCTCTCTTTTAGCGCACCATCAGTAACTTTGGGGGAACTCCATTCTTCCATCTCTGATCGATTCCCGTGAGCTAGTTTCAGAATAGGCTGAAGGAATCCCTCCCACTTGTCTCCTGATTGACAGTTGGGATGTATCTATTTGTTCTCTCTGTTTCTTTCTCTCATTCTGATTGGTTTTGTAGAATGGTGCATGCTTTTGCTTCAGATTTCTGACTTATATCTCAGTGTGTACTGTGTATATTAAGACCTCTCTCTGCTTGTGTGTCAGGAGAGATGTAGGGCTTGGAGTTTTTCCCTCTCTTTTAAACCCGAGAAGAGATGGAAACAGAGAGCAGCTCAGACCCAGTCCTTTATTATTTAGAAAGGGAGTTATTTAATTTTTTTTGTAAATAAACCTTTTGTAATTTTAAAGACTGGACTCTGCATCTTTGTTTCTGAAGTTCTTGATTTTTTACAGATCACTTCCTTGCTCTGTTCGTTGTGAGCTGAATGCTCAACTATCAGTTTCCTGATGGTATTTATAGGTTCTCTGCTTTTTGGAGGGTAGTCTTCCCTTACAAAATCCTGAGACTTCTTGGAAATATCATTCTGTCGACTGTCCCTTTGTTCAGCTCTGATTCCAATACCTGTCTAATTCTGCACACCTTTTACAGGGGAGCTGCAACTTCTTCACATATGAGAATTTAGGAAAGTGGCTGCGGATAATTTGGGATTTTCTAACATTTAGGATGAAATAAATATACAGAGTGTTTCAAAAAGATGCACTCAATTGGAAAGAGCTAGATTTCTGCAGATGTGAAACTACCATGAGTGACACTCTTACCACTTGAAGGAGAGGGGCAGAGTTTGACGGCTGCTCTATGCCTCTCCCTGTGCACAAAAACCTCAAGCCCCAATCATTCACAAGCACAGAACATAGAACACATGATATTAAATGTCACAATCTTGCAAATGAATGAGGCTGGGGGCTGTTTGTGTGCTGGGAGAGGCAGAGTAGAAAGAGAGCTGAGCCTTCAGACACGCAAAGACTAGCCTTACCGAGAGAGTCCACAATCCCATTCATCTCCTCCATGACCTGCTTGTGCAAGGCTTTCTGGTCCGGATTCAGGAGAACCCACTCCTCCAGGGAGAAATCCACAGCCACATCCTCAAAGGCGACTGGGCCCTGGCGGAAGAAGAAAAGATTTCCTCCTCACGTGAGAGATATCAAGAAAAATGATGACAAGAAATAATTTAAAGTAAACTTACATTCCTGCTGGTTGCTTGAAAGGGAAATGGCGAAGGCCTCCATGCCACAAAGGTAAGCTTTGTAGAGACGACGGGTTGGTCACAGTCAGAACCATTTCTTAATTGATATATAGAATCAGAAATGGAATCAGGGTATGTTCCCCCTTTTATTGTGATGCCCACAACTGGACACAGTGTAATTTCAGGTGAGGTCTCCCCAAAGCAGAAAGAAGGTCGCCATGACTTCCCTGAATCTAGACACAATATTCCTTGGGATGCAGCCCAAAATCCCATTGTCTTTTCAGCTGCTGCATCACATTGTTGGCTCATGTTCCACTTGCAGTCCTCTAACACTCCAAGATCCCATCATATGAATGATTGTCAAGTCAGGTGTTGCCCCTCCTGTTCCTGTGCATGGCATTTTTCTCCTGCCTAAGTGTACTACTCTACATATATTCTTGTTGACATTAAGTGGGTTAGTTTTGGCCCAGCTCTCTAACATGTTCAGGCCATTTTGAATTGTGATCCTATCTTCTAGACTGTCAGCTATGCTTGCTAATTTTTTGTCATCTGAAAATAAGATATGCATGTTGAGCAGTACTGGGCCCACTCCACCCGTTGTCACTCAAACCATTACAAATCCACTGAACAGGAGTATTATCCAGCCCACTTTTTACTAGTTGTTTATAAAACCAGGAGAGGCCTTTACAAAGGTCTTACTGAAAGCAAGATGTGCTACACCCACTGCATTTCCTTCATCTACCAAGCTTGGAACTCTACTGAAAAACAGATTAGTCTGGCATGACTTGTTTTGGAGAAACCCATCTTGCCCTTCAGTGATTACAGCATTTTTTCTAAGTGATTCCAGATGGCCTTCTTCATGATCTGCTACTTATGCTTATGCTGTTTAGTCGTTTACATTCTTTGGTGATCCTCCCCTTTCCATTTCATGTACATGTCCCTTTTAAATCTTAGCTCCATTGAAAGTTCTTTGAACATCCATTCTGGTTTCTTTAGTTTTCTCTTCATTTTTTCCCCTCCTTGTAATTGTGCCTTCAGTATTTCACTTCTAAGGAAACGCATTCCATCTTGTCAGTTTCAACAGATATTTGGCCATTAATCCTGGAACCAAAGGCACCCCGGCAGGCCCAGTCCTCCTCTCCCAGGAATCCTTCTGCTTACCTGACTCAGTCCCACTCCATCGCAAAGGGGGAGAAACGGCTGAGGATTCGGCCACAGCATCATTCCAGACCCTGGAGAGAAAGCAAGGGGTGGAAAGCTGGTCACAGAAACAGGCCTCAGAGGTGACCATTGCAGTCCTATAAAGAAACCAATGAGGAAACGAGCCAAAGAACACAGGCGCATTCAACAGCCCAAGAAGATGTACAATGTGAGGGTTTAGGACTTTATTTCACAAGCAGTGCTGTGAATATGTTGGAATGAAACTAGTACTGGGCTTGGTAGTTCAATTGACTAAAGTGATTCTTTGCTGTTTGTCTTCCAGCTCAGTTTCAGGGCTCAGCTCAGCTTAGGGTCCCACCTGGGAAGATACTGAAGGGCTACCTAAAATAACCCAATGCCTACATATAAGAAAAACAACAACAACAAAACAACAACAATAATTTTATTATTTTATAATAATACCTCATTAGTTATACATCAGACCCATAATATTCAGTATTCAAAACAATCCTACCTTTCCTTTTGGCACCCACGGTGATTTCCACCCTTAAAGTTGAGGTAAAGATTACCTTTCAAGCTGAGGTAAAGATTACCTTCAAAGCTGAGGAAAAGATTACCTTTCAAGCTGAGGTAAAGATTACCTTTCAAGCTGAGGTAAAGATTACCTTTCAAGCTGAGGTAAAGATTACCTTTCAAGCTGAGGAAAAGATTACCTTTAAAGCTGAGGAAAAGATTACCTTTCAAGCTGAGGTAAAGATTACCTTTCAAGCTGAGGTAAAGATTACCTTTCAAGCTGAGGTAAAGATTACCTTTCAAGCTGAGGTAAAGATTACCTTTCAAGCTGAGGTAAAGATTACCTTTCAAGCTGAGGTAAAGATTACCTTTAAAGCTGAGGTAACGATTACCTTTCAAGCTGAGGTAAAGATTACCTTTCAAGCTGAGGTAAAGATTACCTTCAAGCTGAGGTAAAGATTACCTTTCAAGCTGAGGTAAAGATTACCTTTCAAGCTGAGGTAAGGATTACCTTTCAAGCTGAGGTAAAGATTATTTTGAAGGTAAAAACCCCGTCAGACCTACACTTCAGGTTCTCAAGCGACACTTTAGGAAGCCGGGAAACCTCGCCGAGCGGAGGCGGAGAGAGGAGGCTGCTTCCCCGACACGACCCGTCCACGCAGAGGCGCCTCCCGCTCCTTGGCCTGGCCCCCCCTTCTCCGCTTCAGCAGCCTGCCTGCCATGAGGAGCGGGCCAGGAGAGTCCGGCCCAGAGGCGGGAAGGCGCCGGCGAGTCTGCCTGGAGACGGATGACGCGGCGAGACGAGGCCGATTCCCATTGGCCGATTCCTGGAGTGACCGTTAACGGCAGAAGGGCGGAGGGGGGGGCGGGGGCGTTCCTGCCCGGAGACCGATGACGCCAGAGAGGAAGGCGGATTCTCATTGGCGGACGCTGGGCGTTGAGAGGAAGGAAAGAAGGGGCGTGTCTGTCCGCCTGCCTCTCCGCTTCTCTCGGGCCCCGCCCCTCTGTGGGTCTCCTGCCCGCGGCCGCCATGTTTCTTGAGGGCGGAAGTGCAGCGAGAGGCGGGAAGACTGGGGGGGAGGGGCCGGGCGAGGCTCTTTCCTGTCAGAAGGAAGGAAGGAAAGAAGGACAGAGGAGGAGGAGGCCTTTCGGAGAGAGAGAGAGAGAGAGGAGGAGGTGAGTGGGGGAGGGATGGGGGGCGCCCCCTCTGCCCTCAGGCCTCCCTCCCTCCCTCCCTCCCTTCCTTCCTTCCTTCCTTCCTTCTTCTCGGCCTTTGGGAGGGAGCGGCCTGTCTGTCTGTCTGTCTGTCTGTCCAGGGACTCTGCGGCCTGCTCTCTCCTCTGCGCATGCGTCCTCTCCCTCCCCCCCCTCCCATCCAGAAGACTGTGACGCGCTCTTGGTGGGGCTGCCCCTGAAGAAGGCTGTTTTCATGTTTGTGTTGTTACGCATTTTCAATGGTCTCCTGAGGCTTTCATGCCAAGCTGCTTTGAGTCCCTTTTGGGGAGATCAAGCGGGGTATAAATATCCCAACAAACAACCACGAGCAGTTTTGGTTCTTGGCCAATGGACAGAGCAGTTCAAGCCCAACCTTCACCCTCAGTCTTCAATTCAATGTGGCTTTGTTTTTATAGGCATTCAAGGCGTCAGATGGTGCCCTTGTTGTCAGCCGCCCTCAATGATGTAAATACATCTCTCCCTCAAACGGATATACAGCAGAGTCTCACTTATCCAACATAAACAGGCCGGCAGAATGTTGGATAAGCGAATATGTTGGATAATAAGGAGGCACTAAGGAAAAGCCTATTAAACATCAAATGAGGTTATGATTTTACAAATGAAGCACCAAAACATCATGTTAGACAACAAATTTGACAGAAAAAGTAGTTCAATACGCAGTAATGCTATGTAGTAATTACTGTATTTACGAATTTAGCACCAAAATATCACGATGTATTGAAAACATTGACGACAAAAATGCGTTGGATAATCCAGAATGTTGGATAATGATGTAAATTTAGAGCAATGGGAAGAGCCAGGGAGGCAGTTCCATCTTGTCTCCTGTGCCATAGCAACATGCTGTGCTAATTTTATATACATATATATAATATACAATAATTTATAAATATACAATATATTGTACATACTTGTATTATTGATAATAATATTATAATGCAATACAATATTATACTAATTAATAATATAATATAATATTAATTATATATTATATATTAAATGTAATATTACTAATAATATTACCATGAAATTATATAGTACAATATAGTAATTTAATGGCTTATATTGTGCTATGCTAATAATATATTGTATGTACATTTGAATTGTAAGCTGCTCTGAGTCCCCTTCGAGGTGAGAAGAGCGGCATATAAATGTAGTAAGTAAATAAATAAATAAGTCTCTCCCTCAAACGGATATAGTCATTTTTTCCAACCTCTTTCGGGCGGATGAGTTAGAAACCCAGAGCTCAGGGGTAGATTTTGGAGCCTCCAGTGGCCTAGGGGATAAAAGCCTCGTGGCTTGAAGGTTGGGCTGCTGACCTGAAGGCTGCCAGGTTCAGATCCCACCCAGGTGAGCTCCCTCTCTTAGCTCCAGCTCCATGCGGGGACATGAGAGAAGCCTCCCTCCCACAAGGATGGTAAAACATCAAAACATCCGGGCAATGTCCCCTGGGCAACGTCCTTGCAGACGGCCAATTCTCTCACTCTGGAAGCAACTCCGGTTGCTCCTGACACGAAAAAAAGTGATAGATTCTCCTGAATTGACCGACTGTCCCCCTGTTTCAGTAGGGAAGGAGCAGACCTGATCGTTGGTCTAAAAAATGGAAAAGTACTTGGATCGGAGTTAATTATCCCGGAGATTTTGACATCGGATCCTGAGTGGTGGACCCTCTTCTTGGTGGCAGTCTTCACCATCATTAACAACACGGGCATCCTACCAAACCACTGGCAATTTGCCATTATAGTTCCAATCGACAAAAAAGGCGACCCTCCCGATCCTTCCAATTACTGGTCAATTAGCCTTCTATCGGTAATTGGAAAGCTTTGTGCAAAATTCCTATTAATAAAGTTGCAGACCAGGCTGGACCAGAACAAAACCATCAGCCCTGAGCAAACGAGTCCATAAGGATAAATCCGCCTTGGATCACTGCTTCGTACTTTCTCAAATACTCCACGTGTTACTGCATTACTCCCAGTTTTTAATCTCTCTTATCTTGACATCCATTGCTTAAACTACTAAAAAGAATCCCCCCAAAAGTTGATCTGTCTTCTATATTATTGTCCATTATTTTTAAACCTCATCGTCCTCTCTTTCTTCTTCAATAATCATCTTGTATGTGATCTTGGTTCAATTGCTTGTCTTTTCTTTTCAGTATTTATACCCCGCCCTTCTCGCCCCGAAGGGGACTCAGAGCGGCTTACAGAACACGCATACGGCAAACATTCAGTGCCTGATTCTACAATTAACAAGGACAGACAACGCAGACACAGGGAAAAACAACTTTTCCCATCTTATTTTCGGCATCTTGGAGGCTGTGCTCAACACTGGACATGGGGGGAGGGGGGGGCTGTCACTTCATCTTCCATGTTGAGGAGCTTCTTCCCAATCAGTGTCCTTAAGGGCATCTTTATTACCTCCCCACTAAAAGCGGTACCTATTTATCTACTCACATTTCTGCTTTCGTCCTGCTTGGTGGGCAGGTGAGCTGTGGCTATTTAAAACTGAAATAGACTGAACACATTCCAATTCCAATTAACAAGTTAAAAGATGACACGATGTAACAAGTGACACAAGGTAAATGACAATATAACAAAATTTGAAAAATGTTCTGCTCCTGGTTTGAAAGTATTGTTTCCTGTTTTATTGTGCATTCCTTACTTGGAAAGGAGTTGCTCTACTCCGAAAACTTGGTTTTGTGGCTGCCACAAAGGAGTGAGAGTTGAATTGGTTGAGACCTGGTGATGAGGAATTTATTGAAAAACCAGAGCAAAATGTGCTACAGCAGGATGTCCCTCCCGCAGAAACCAAGTTTTTGGGTTTGAGAAACTTTTCCCATGTTTTTGTGATGGAATCCATTAGGAAATGGCATTTCTTTCGTTCTTCTTGATTGTTCCTGGCAACTTGCTCCTTTTTAAAGAAAACTGTGGTTTCGTTGTATTTATTACCAAATGAATTTTAGAAGATTATTAGTCAAATCTGTTTGTTAGTAAGTTAGTGTTATACGTACACGAATTAATAGATACCATTATCCTTCACCCCCCTTTCCCGCTACACAGCCTTTCTATGAACTAATGTCTCTTACATGAGGGGTTTGTCCATACTATTTAAAACAGATATAAAACAATCATCTGTTAAAGCACCACATTTGAAAATCTCATTCTTCTTGATCTCTTGTTCAGCCCATTTTGTCTTTTTTTATCTTCCGATCAGCGTTTTTACTTCCAACTACTCATAGTTTTTTGGACTTCTCCTTTCTTTAATATCTGCTTTCACTACGTCCTGTTTTTACCATTCAAGAATATAATCTCGCTCATTCTTGTTTAAAGGCATTGTGGTCTCTTTCTTGGCCTTTGTTTCCTGTGCAGCATTCAGCATTTGCTTCAGAGGTCTGAACAACCTGTGTCTCCTTGTATATTCCAACTCTTTTTGAAGAGATTTGGTTTGGCCTCTTCTTCTGGCCCCAGATCTCTTCTGTGGTATCTCCCAACTTAATTGGAGGCTTCTCTTGTTCCAGCTATAATAATAATAATAAACAACTTATTTTTATATCCCGCCACATCTCCCCAAAGGGACTCGGGGCAGCTCACAACAGGGACAAGGCCGAAACAACGACACAACATATTTGACAGAAACTTAAAACATTCCAATGATACACAAAATTAAATATGGACAATACATTAAAATCCAAGCAGATAAAATCAGAGTAATTAAAAGCAAACCAGTGGGGACAGGTTTCATAAAATGGTGTATCATGGAAATAAGTAACAGCGATAAAGTGCCATACGCTTTTAAAACAGAAAGAAGTATTCTAATAACAGCTCTATTGGGCCTATTTATTCAAACGCGCTCCGGAACAACCATGTTTTCAATTCCTGGCGGAAAATGGGCAGGGAAGGAGCTAACCTGATCTCCTTAGGGAGAGAGTTCCAGAGCCGGGGGGCCACTGCCAAGAAGGCCCTCTCTTTCCCTCGTCCCCACCAGCCGCATTTGAGACAAAGGCAGGAGCGAGAGGAGCACCTCCCCGGATGATCTTAGGGTTTGCGTTGATTCGTAGGAGAGGAGGCGATCACGGAGATAGGCAGGTCCTGAACAGTTTAAGGCTTTATGGGTAATAACCTGCATCTTGAATTGGGCCCAGAAATTTATCGGTAGCCAGTGGAGCTGTTTAAACAAAGGAGTTGACCGTTCTCTGTAACTAGCTCCTGTGATTAATCTGGCTGCTGATCTCTGAACCAAGTGAAGTTTCCGAACCATCTTCAAGGGCAGCCCCACGTAGAGTGCATTGCAGTAATCCAACCTGGAGGTGACTATGGCATGGGCCACCATGGCCAAGTCAGACTTCACGAGGTACGGTCGCAGCTGGCGCACAAGCTTTAACTGTGCGAAGGCCCTCCCGGCCACCGCTGACACCTGAGCATCAAGTGTCAGCACTGAGTGCAGGAGGACCCCCAAGCTGCGGACCTGCGTCTTAAGGGGGAGTGCGACCCCATCGAGCGCAGGTCGCACCCTATGCCCCGATCGGCCACACGATTGACCTGGAGGACCTCTGTCTTGTCTGGATTAAGTTTCAGCTTATTCACCCTCATCCAGTCCATCACAGCTGCCAGGCACCGGTCAAGGATCTGAGGGGCTTCCTTGGAATTTGGTGGAAAGGAGTAGTAGAATTGAGTGTCATCTGCATAGAGATGGCACCCAACTCCAAAACTCTGGATGACCTCTCCCAGTGGTTTCATGTAGATGTTAAAAAGCATGGGAGACAGAATAGAACCTTGTGGGACCCCACAGGTCAAAGGCCAGGGGTCCGAGCAGGAGTCTCCCAGCTTCACCAACTGGGAACGGCCCTCCAGGAAGGAGCGGAGCCATTGGAAAGCAGCGCCCCCAATACCCATTCCAGAGAGCCTTCCCAGAAGGATACCATGGTCGATGGTATCGAAAGCCCGCTGAGATGTCCAAGAGACTCAACAGGGTCACACTCCACCTGTCAAGTTCTCTGCGGAGGTCATACACCAAGGCGACCAAAGCCGTCTCCGTACCATGACTGGGTCTGAACCCAGACTGTAATGGATCCAGATAATCGGTCTCTGTCAGGAACCCCTGGAGCTGCGAGGCGACCACCCGCTCCAGAACCTTGCCCAAAAAGGGAAGGTTCAAAATTGGCTGGTAGTTGTTAAGAACCAACAGGTCAAGGGACGCCTTTTTCAGGATCGGTTTAACCAATGCCTGCTTTAAGGTAGATAGAAAAAGTCCCTGATCCAGTGAGGCGTTTATTATCCCCACAAACCAATTTGCCAACCCCCCACTGGCAAGTTTTATTAGCCAAGATGGGCAAGGGTCTGAAGCACATGTGGTCACTCTCACAGCTCCAAGGATCCCCTCAACGTCATCAGGGTGAACAATCTGAAACAAATCAATTAACACTGGACAAGCAGGTGCCTCGGTCACCTCCACAGATACTGCGTTAAGGCTGGTGTCTAAGTCAGAGTGTATCCGAGCGACTTTGTCTGCAAAGTGATGGGCGAACTCGCCACATCGAGTTGTCAGGTGGCAAAGGGCAGCCCCCCCGTCACAAGGGTGGAGGAGCTCCCCCAACACCTGAAACAACTCAGCTGGTCTGTTTGTTGCAGACGCAATGCGGGTAGTCGAGAAAACTATCCTGGCTGCCCGCAATGCTGCGGAGTAGGCCCTAAGAGAGGCTCTAGCCCGTGCTCGGTCAGATACTTCCTGAGATCTGCGCCAGATGCACTCCAGTCTCCGTCTTGTCCGCTTCATCACAGCCAGCTCCTCAGAAAACCAAGGAGCTGACCTGACTCTGTGAGATGATAGGGGACGTTCAGGGGCGATCGTGTCTACTGCCCTGGCCATCTCAGTGTTATAGAGATCAACCAAGACTTCGACAGGATCACCAGCCGCCATGATGGGAAAATCCCCAAGAGACATCAGGAATCCATTTGGATCCATAAGTCTCCTGGGGCGGACCATCTTAATCGGTCCACCACCCCTGCAGAGGGTTTGAGCTGTGGTTAGTCTAAAACTGACCAGATGATGATCAGTCCATGACAATGGAAGAATATTTTGCTCTTCCACACTGATTTTTCCTCCGTCCACAACAAAAACTAGGTCTAACGTGTGTCCAGCTGTGTGTTTTGTTGCTGGATTTCTGTCTGGGGTCCATTCCGTAATGGTTCCCTCTGTAATCCTTCTTCGTGACTTTGGGTTTGTCTTCAATATCTCCTTCCATTGTTTCCTCCTTATTTGGCTCCCCCTCCTCATATTGCTTTTAAATAATAAATAAACTTTATTTTTATATCTAGCCCCATCTCCCCGAAGGGACTTGGGGCGGCTCACAACATGGACAAGCCCGAAACAACGACACAACATATTTGACAGAAACTTAAAACATTTCAACAATACACAAACTAAAATAATGGACAATACATTAAAATCCAAGCAGATAAAATCAGAGTAATTAAAAGCAAACCAGTGGGGACAGGTTTCATAAAATGGTGTATCATGGAAATAAGTAACAGTGATAAAGTGCCATACGCTTTTAAAATAGAAAGAAGTATTCTGATGACAGCTCTATTGGGCCTATTTATTCAAATGCGCTCCGGAACAACCATGTTTTCAATTCCCGGCGGAAAATGGGCAGGGAAGGCGGTAACCTGATCTCCTTAGGGAGAGAGTTCCAGAGCCACTGCCGAGAAGGCCCTCTCCCTCCCTCGTCCCCACCAGCCGCATTTGAGACAAAGGCGGGGGCGAGAGGAGCGCCTCCCCGGATGATCTTAGGGGGTCCCCGGACTGTGGTGGAGGCTCCTTCTTTGGAGGCTTTTAAGCAGAGGCTGGATGGCCAGATGTCGGGGTGCTTTGAATGAGATTTCCTGCTTCTTAGCAGGACTGGATGGATGGCCCATGAGGACTCTTCCAACTCTACTATTCTATGATTCTATGATTCGCGTTGGTTCATAGGAGAGGATGCAATCACGTAGATAGGCAGGTCTTGAACCGTTTAAGGCTTTATAGATAACTAGCTGTGCCCGGCCACGCGTTGCTGTGGCAAAGTATGAAGCTCCTTCTACACAGCTGGATAAAATGCACACTGAAGTGGATTATATGGCATTGTGGACTCAAGATAATCCAGTTCAAAGCAGATAATATAAGATTATAAATGGGTTATATAGCTGTGTGGAAGGGACTTGAGTCTACACTGCCATATAATCCAGTTCAAATCAGATAATGAGATAATTATAGGCAGTGTGGAAGAGGCCTAAGTGAGGCCTAACTCTGCCTGTGCCCTGGGCTGAGTGGGTTGCTAGGAGATCAAGTGGGCAGAGCTTAGCCTTCTAACTGGCAGCAATTGGATAAAAACAATTATTCCTCTCCCTCTAATTAGGAGTTTATTTTTCTTTTCTTTTTGTTGTATGAACATAGAGGCATGGATGAGGGGTTGTGCTGCCAAGTTTAGTGTTTCTGGGATGTGTAGTTTGGTTGTTTTGTCCTAGGCCGAAATTTCATTACCCTTTTATATATATAGATAACCTGCACCTTTAATTTGGCCCGGAAACTTTCGGAAACTTTTCCAGTTTCAATTGTCCTTCTTTGGGGGCCACTAGAGAATTCTTCATTATGGTATTCATTTGATCCAGCTTATTGTTGGCACTATCGATTAATCCATTCAAAATTTCCACTGGTTTCATAACTTCTTCATGTTTATCCAATATCTTATTATGTTGTTTTCCTTTCTCCATTTTAGGAGGTTTCAACTGAACATTGGATTTGTTATGTAACCACTTTTATCCAATAGATGTCATATTGTGATAAGTTTTCAAATAAACGTCTTTTCTAAACAAGCTCCTCTATTTGGCAATGCTTCAGGAAGATGTTTTGACTTCTGTTCAATTCAAGGTCTCATTGAAAAATCTTCCTTATTTCCTTTCTCTTTTCTCTCTAATCCAGAACATTACAAATCACGATTGCATTGAGACTGTACCTATTTCGTCACAAGAAGAACTTCACTTTATCTTAACAAGAACTTCTAACTGAGCTAAAGCTCAAAAGTGTCACGACCCAGGCGGCAGAGGCACCAATAACCATACACAGAGGCCAGAATCTAACTAATATCTTTATTGAAGGAATATATAAAGTTAATAAAAACAAGTATAGAAAATAGTCCAGAATTAGACCCTTCAGGAAAGGCCAGAATTAGTCCAAAAAAGCAATGTCCAATAAGAAATATTAAGGTCCAAAGTTGTAATCCAATAACCGAAACACTCACTTTGCCAAGCAAAGTGAGGGGAGATGACAAGGTCCTTAGTCCATAAAACTTGAGCGTGGCTAGGAAATAACTTGATACTTGAAACAAGGCTTGAACGTGGAACAAGGTAACTAAGAACAAGAACAAGGTCCGTGGAATAACTTGGTAAAATCCGTGAAACAAGGCAAGGATTAGTCCTGGGAAACAAGGCAAAGTCCGTAGGTAAACAAAGGCTGGGAAGCAAGGCGAAGGCTGGATAGCAAGGCAAGGCTTGAGCTGAAGCGAGGCTTGAATCGGAGCGCGCTGTCCAGACACAACTCGCTCCGTAGGCTGACGAATTGACTCCGCGAAGTTGCTACGCGGGCAAAACACCTATATAGAGTCCAACTTTCTCACCAAAGCGGTTCTCTGGGAATCAGAAACGAAAGCTAAACTCTGAGACCAGATGTTAAACTCCTTAAAGATTCTCACGAGAACCAATGTTAATTGGCAACATTCTTAGCTGCTATCCTCGCACTCCTGCGCGAAGCTGAATCCAAACTTCTCTGTTGTTTACAAAACTCCCGGCGCAAGAACACGGGAGAAGTAGGCTCTGGGGTTGTTTGACATACTTCTGGGGCACAACTTTCTTGCAGGTGCAAGGTTTCCAGATCTGCCTGGGAAGGATCTGGCTGAGAGGAATCCAGTTCAGACTGGGAAGGTAAAAAACCCAAGTTTTCATCTTCATCAGGGATTACAATGTCCTGAGCAGGACTACAAGGCCCATGGTTCATCACACTATCCCCCTCCTCAGGGCCCCTCCCAAACTGGGGTCCTCTCCCCGAGGCGCGAGGTCGCGGTTTGGTGGGATAGGTCAGATGGAAGCGACGGGTTAGATCAGGAGCATGGACTGTGGAGGCGTCTTCCCAAGAGCGTTCCTCAGGCCCAAAACCCACCCAGT
This sequence comes from Anolis carolinensis, assembly GCF_035594765.1. Classification (NCBI taxonomy): domain Eukaryota; kingdom Metazoa; phylum Chordata; class Lepidosauria; order Squamata; family Anolidae; genus Anolis; species Anolis carolinensis. Next base: position 650,394 of record NW_026943838.1, on the reverse strand, counting down.
CAATGAGATATTGTAGGCGGCGGCGATGAAAGCGAGAATCCAAAATGTCCTCAACCTCGAACTCCTCCTCCCCATTCATCAAAACAGGAGGGGGGGCCGGTTGGTCTGTATCAGGACGCACACCATCCGCCGGAAGGAGCAGGGAACGGTGAAACACTGGGTGAATGCGCATTGAACGCGGAAGTTGGAGTTTGAAAGTCACGGGGTTTAATTGCGCCACCACTGGATAGGGGCCAATGAAGCGGGCATCTAACTTCCGGCATGGGCGGTGGGAGGGCAGAAAGCGAGTGGACAGAAAAACCCGATCTCCTACCTTGATTTCGGGGCCCGGCTGGCGGTGTTTGTCAGCGTGGCGTTTATAGTCCTCCTTGGCTTGGTCCAGTTGCTGGAGCAAAAGTTGTTGCACCGCTGTGAGTTCCTGCAGCCAATCCTCTGCTGCGGGAACTTCTGAAGTTTCAATGACAGGGGGAAAGAAACGTGGATGGAAACCGTAGTTTGCAAAGAACGGCGTTTCTTTTGTAGAAGCTTGAACTCCATTATTGTAGGCAAACTCAGACAGTGGTAACAGAGAAGCCCAATTGTCCTGTTGGTAGTTTACATAACAGCGAAGATACTGCTCCAAAGTGGCATTGGTGCGCTCCGTTTGCCCATCTGTTTGGGGATGATGAGCTGAAGATAAGCGAGAGTCTATGCCCAGTAGTTTTTGTAGTGCCTTCCAAAAACGAGAGGTGAATTGAGATCCACGGTCTGTGACTAAACTCTTGGGCAATCCATGTAGTCTGAAAACATGCTGAAGAAATAGATCCGCAGTTTCTTTGGCCGTGGGGAGGCCTTCGCAGGGAATGAAATGGGCTAACTTGGTGAATAGGTCCACCACCACTAAGATCGTGGTGAATCCACAGGAAGGTGGTAGGTCAGTGATGAAATCCGCGGAAATTATTTCCCATGGGCGAGATGGGGTAGGAAGGGGGTGCAAAAGCCCTGAGGGCTTCTCCCTTCGTATCTTGGAGCGCTGGCATACTGGGCAGGTGTTGACATATTTTTCCACATCCTTGCGGATCTTGGGCCACCAAAAATCTCTTAGGATCAAATGCATGGTTTTAAATAGTCCGAAGTGTCCTGCTGGTTTGCAGTCATGACACAGACGAAGCGCTTTTTCCCTGCCCGGTCCGGGTGGGATATAAACATGATTTCTATAGCAGAGCAGCCCATCTTTAAGCGAAAAGGGAAAATGCAGACCTTGGCGAAGTTGGTCCTGCGCCCAGGCATCTGCTTGCTGACTAGCCCTGATTTCTTGAGCACAGATGGGTCCTGGAGTAGGGGAAGTTGAACCAATGGGACTGGATTTGGTGTTCCCCACTGTGAGCGTGGCAAAGTTCTCAGGTTGTAGCAGTTGGGATTCAAAGGTCTCCTTGCGTCCTGCAGCGTATTCCGGTTTACGTGACAGGGCGTCTGCTTGCTTGGTTTGAGCTGGGGTCACATAATGGATCTGGAAGTTGAAACGTTCAAAGAATAAAGCCCAACGTTGCTGCCTCTGATTTAGTTTGCGGGCAGTTCTTAGATGTTCTAGATTACGATGATCAGTGTGGACTTCAATGGGGAATTTGGCCCCTTCTAGCCAATGTCTCCAAGTTTCAAAGGCTGCCTTTATGGCCAGTAGTTCTTTTTCCCAAATGGTGTAATTCCTCTCTGGTGTGGTTAGTTGACGAGAATAAAAGGCACAGGGGTGGAGGTGATCCCCCACCGGTTGTAAGAGTACAGCCCCAATTGCCACATCAGAGGCGTCCGCTTGCACCACAAAAGGGGTTCCAGGATTTGGGTGCTGTAGAATTGGCTGGGAGGTGAATAGTTTCTTCAGTTGCTGGAACCCTTTCTCTGCTTGATCAGTCCAGCGGAAAGGCTGCTTTCCACGGATGCAGCTAGTGATGGGGTCGGACCAGCGGGCAAAATCTGGAATGAACTTGCGGTAGTAGTTCGCGAACCCCAAGAAACGCTGCACCTCTTTCTTGTTAGTTGGCGCCCGCCATTCCAATACTGCTGAAACTTTGGCTGGATCCATGGAAAGCCCTAGAGGCGAGATGCGGTAGCCAAGGAAATCTACCTCTTGTAGATCAAAAGCGCATTTTTCTAGCTTGGCATAAAGTCCATGATCCCGCAGTCGTTGCAACACCATTTTGACGTGGTTCTCATGTTCTGATTGTGATCTGGAAAACACCAAAAAATCGTCCAGGTAGATTATCAAGAATCTGTCTAGATAGTCCTGAAAAATATCGTTGACAAAATGCTGGAACGTTGCGGGAGCTCCGCATAAACCGAAATTCATAACTCGGGACTCGAATAATCCGAATTTAGTCTGGAAGGCGGTCTTCCACTCGTCCCCTTCTCTGATGCGAACTAGATTATAAGCCCCCCGAAGATCCAGCTTGGTGTAGACCTTGGCTCCTCGAAGTCGGTCCAGTAGATCCGAGATTAAGGGCAGGGGATAGCTGTTCCGCTTGGTGATATTGTTCAATGCTCTGTAGTCCACCACCAAGCGTAATTCCCCTGACTTCTTCTTCACAAACATCACTGGGGAGGCGGCTGGGGATTGAGAGGGTCTGATGAACCCCTTGCGAAGGTTTGTCTCTAAGAATTCCCTGAGAGCTTCTTGCTCTGGTTCAGTCAGGGAGTAGAGATGCCCTCGCGGGATCGGGGCCCCCTCCACCAAGTCAATGGCACAGTCATAAGGTCTATGTGGGGGTAATTTTTCGGCTTCTTTCTCATTGAATACATCCCAATACTCGGAGTACTTCTTTGGCAAGGTGATGATGGGCTCGGAGTCTGTGGCATGGCATACCTTGGCTACGAGGCAATGGTTTTGGCAGTACGGTGAAGCAAACTGCAGTTCTCTGTTGGACCAGGAGATGTTAGGGTCGTGGAGTGTCAGCCATGGAATTCCCAAAATCACAGGGAAATGGGGAACCTCGGTAACAAAGAAGGAAATCTCTTCCATATGTTCCCTTATCCACATCCTGGTGGGTTCCGACCACTGGCTTACGGGGCCCGTCTTGAGGGGACGGCCGTCTATGGCTTGCACCACACGGGCATTCTTGAAATCATGATATTGTAATCCCAGAGAGTCGGCATACTCTCTATCGATGAAATTGTTGGTAGCTCCAGAGTCTATCATGGCGTGGATCATGACGGGTCCCCTTTTTGCTGACCATAATGTGACCACGAGAAGGAACAGGACCCCGGTTGGCGGCTCTTGGATGGATTTTTTGACCGGGTTGGCGAGCCTCTCTACACCCGGTCGTTGGCTTCCCCCGCCGGCTGTGTGCCAGTCGGCTCAGACGCCTTCGACTCCGTGGAGGACGCCGCCGCAAGCCGGGCGGCAGGCTTCCCTTTGGCTGGGCACTCTCTGGCGAAGTGGCCCCCGTTCCCGCAGTACCAGCAGAGGTTCAAGCGTTGACGACGGGCCTTCTCGGCGGCATCTAGTCTGGGACGCACATTGCCCAACTGCATCGGCACCTCCTCGCCTCCTCTGGGGTATGGGGTTGGCGGCGGGGGTCTCCACACCGGACGTGGCTGAACACTGGCGGGAGCGGGGGGTTTTGCCCCGGCTCTACCGCCCTGGCCTCGAACCCATTGTTTCCTGTTGGCAATCATGACTTCAGCCCGTAAACATTGATCAATGAGTGCCTCGAGGGTCTGGGGAGGATCCACCTTGGAGATTTCTTCCAGCATTTCAATGTTGAGACCCTCCCGAAATTGTCCTCTGAGGGCTACATCGTTCCAGCCGGTGTTGTGGGCCAGCACGCGGAACTCGGCTATGTACTGAGACATGGGTCTGTCTCCTTGAAGGAGGCGCCGGAGTTTGTGACCGGCTGCCTCCAAATTGTCCTCGATTCCCCAGGTCTCCTTAAGGTGATCCAAGAAGCGTTGTGCTGAACTTAGGTGGGGGGAGGCTTGATCAAACAGGGCCGTCGCCCAGCTAGCCGCTGGTCCGTCTAGAAGACTGTAGACCCACGCCACCTTGATGTCTTCTTGGGGAAACTCGGCATCACGGGCCTCTAGATAAGCTTGACATTGGCGGCGGAAAACATGAACCTTAGCAGCTTCTCCAGAAAACTTGGTAGGCAACGCCATGGCCGGGAGGCGAACTCCGCGCTCCCTCAACCCTTTTATTTCTCCATCCTGCGCGTTGAGTCTGTCACGGATGCGGTCCACTTCGTCCTTGCTGATGGTGTAGCTGAGCGGCTGTCCAGCCGGCGCGGCTCCGGTAGACATCCTGGCCTCGGTTAGTTGGTGCTTATGGGCGCGGAGTCAAACTGTCACGACCCAGGCGGCAGAGGCACCAATAACCATACACAGAGGCCAGAATCTAACTAATATCTTTATTGAAGGAATATATAAAGTTAATAAAAACAAGTATAGAAAATAGTCCAGAATTAGACCCTTCAGGAAAGGCCAGAATTAGTCCAAAAAAGCAATGTCCAATAAGAAATATTAAGGTCCAAAGTTGTAATCCAATAACCGAAACACTCACTTTGCCAAGCAAAGTGAGGGGAGATGACAAGGTCCTTAGTCCATAAAACTTGAGCGTGGCTAGGAAATAACTTGATACTTGAAACAAGGCTTGAACGTGGAACAAGGTAACTAAGAACAAGAACAAGGTCCGTGGAATAACTTGGTAAAATCCGTGAAACAAGGCAAGGATTAGTCCTGGGAAACAAGGCAAAGTCCGTAGGTAAACAAAGGCTGGGAAGCAAGGCGAAGGCTGGATAGCAAGGCAAGGCTTGAGCTGAAGCGAGGCTTGAATCGGAGCGCGCTGTCCAGACACAACTCGCTCCGTAGGCTGACGAATTGACTCCGCGAAGTTGCTACGCGGGCAAAACACCTATATAGAGTCCAACTTTCTCACCAAAGCGGTTCTCTGGGAATCAGAAACGAAAGCTAAACTCTGAGACCAGATGTTAAACTCCTTAAAGATTCTCACGAGAACCAATGTTAATTGGCAACATTCTTAGCTGCTATCCTCGCACTCCTGCGCGAAGCTGAATCCAAACTTCTCTGTTGTTTACAAAACTCCCGGCGCAAGAACACGGGAGAAGTAGGCTCTGGGGTTGTTTGACATACTTCTGGGGCACAACTTTCTTGCAGGTGCAAGGTTTCCAGATCTGCCTGGGAAGGATCTGGCTGAGAGGAATCCAGTTCAGACTGGGAAGGTAAAAAACCCAAGTTTTCATCTTCATCAGGGATTACAATGTCCTGAGCAGGACTACAAGGCCCATGGTTCATCACAAAAGTGACATGCACAAGAAGTGGAAAAGGGGAGAAATCACCAAAGAAGAATTCAAACGTATAGCCAACACCTGTAGGGAAAAGGTTCGCAAGGCTAAAGCGCAAAATGAGCTCAGGCTTGCCAGGGACATAAAAAACAACAAAAAAGGCTTTTTTGCTTACGTTGGTAGAAAAAGGAAGAAAAAGGAGGCGATAGGGCCATTGCAAGGAGAAGATGGGGTGATGGCGACAGGGGACAGGGAAAAGGCAGAACTACTTAATGCCTTCTTTGCCTCGGTCTTCTCAGAAAAAGAAAGCCATCTTCAACCTCAGCAACACGGAATGGACGAAGGATTGGGGGAAATCCAACCCCAAATAGGGAAACAAGTTGTCCAGGAACACTTGGCCTCTCTAAACGAATTCAAGTCCCCAGGGCCAGATCAGCTACACCCAAGAGTACTGAAGGAACTAGCGGAAGTTATTTCAGAACCACTGGCAATTATCTTCGAGAGTTCTTGGAGAACGGGAGAAGTCCCAGCAGATTGGAGGAGGGCGAATGTGGTCCCTATCTTCAAGAAGGGAAAAAAGAACGACCCAAACAATTACCGTCCGGTCAGCCTCACATCAATACCAGGCAAAATTCTGGAAAAGATCATTAAGGAAGTGGTCTGCGAACACTTAGAAACAAATGCGGTCATTGCTAATAGTCAACACGGATTTACCAAAAACAAGTCATGCCAGACTAATCTGATCTCTTTTTTCGATAGAGTTACGAGTTGGGTCGATACAGGGAATGCTGTGGATGTAGCGTACCTGGATTTCAGTAAGGCCTTCGACAAAGTCCCCCACGACCTTCTGGCAAGGAAACTAGTAAAATGTGGGCTAGACAAAACTACGGTTAGGTGGATCTGTAATTGGCTAAGCGAACGAACCCAAAGGGTGCTCACCAATGCGTCGTCTTCATCATGGAAAGAAGTGACAAGTGGAGTGCCGCAGGGCTCCGTCCTGGGCCCGGTTCTGTTCAACACCTTTATTAACGACTTAGACGAAGGGTTAGAAGGCACGATCATCAAGTTTGCAGACGACACAAAACTGGGAGGGATAGCTAACATTCCAGAAGACAGGAGCAGAATTCAAAACGATCTTGACAGACTAGAGAGATGGGCAGAAACTAACAAAATGAAGTTCAACAGGGACAAATGCAAGATACTTCACTTCGGCAGAAAAAATGGAAATCAAAGATACAGAATGGGGGACGATGCCTGGTTTGAGAGCAGTGTGTGCGAAAAAGACCTTGGAGTCCTCGTGGACAACAAGTTAAACATGAGCCAACAATGTGATGCGGCTGCTAAAAAAGCCAATGGGATTCTGTCCTGCATCAATAGGGGAATAGCGTCTAGATCCAGGGAAGTTATGCTCCCCCTCTATTCTGCCTTGGTCAGACCACACCTGGAATCACACTGTGTCCAATTTTGGGCACCGCAGATGAAGGGAGATGTTGACAAGCTGGAAAGCGTCCAGAGGAGGGCGACTAAAATGATTAAGGGTCTGGAGAACAAGCCCTATGAGGAGCGGCTTAAAGAGCTGGGCATGTTTAGCCTGCAGAAGAGAAGGCTGAGAGGAGACATGATAGCCATGTACAAATATGTGAAGGGAAGTCATAGGGAAGAGGGAGCAAGCTTGTTTTCTGCTGCCCTGCAGACTAGGACACGGAACAATGGCTTCAAACTACAGGAAAGGAGATTCCACCTGAACATCAGGAAGAACTTCCTCACTGTGAGAGCTGTTCGACAGTGGAACTCTCTCCCCGGGGCTGTGGTGGAGGCTCCTTCCTTGGAGGCTTTTAAGCAGAGGCTGGATGGCCATCTGTCGGGGGTGCTTTGAATGCGATTTCCTGCTTCTTAGCAGGGGGTTGGACTAGATGGCCCATGTGGTCTCTTCCAACTCTACTATTCTATGATTCTATGATTCTAATTTCAAAATTTGAGCTTCCCCATTCATTCTTGTTTCTCCTCTTTCTTCCTTTTCTGTTTTCAGAGTTATCTCTTTGTCTTTGTCTATAACAGATTTCATATGCAATAGGGTAACAGTGTAAATCAATGTTTCTCAACCTGGGGGTCGGGACCCCTGGGTAGCTCACGAGGGGGATGTCAGAGGTGTTGTCAAAGACCATCAGAAAACACATATTTCTGATGGTCTTAGGAACCCCTTTGGCAGTCCTTGTGAATGTGATCAACAAATTCTCTGGTTAATTGGGGGACCATTTTATTTAATTAATTAATTATTTTATTAGACTTGTATACCGCTACTCCCAGTTTGGCTCAGAGCGGTTTACAGAAATAGATTAAAACAATACACTTAGCTTTAAAATAACAATAACAACAATAAAAACAACAATAAAAACAGACATAGCCCCGAGTTTTTCACCCATCGAAAGCTTGTCGGAAGAGCAAGGTTTTGCAGGCTTTCCGAAAGGCAAGTAGGTCTCGGATAGTTCGAGTTTCAACTGGCAAGGCATTCCATAAATGAGGGGCTACAATCGAGAAGGCTCTCTGCCTAGTAGAAGACAAATGATAAGTCCGTATGTTAGGGACTTCAAGCAAATTTTGGTCTTTGGACCGAAGTAATCTCTGGGGTTGGTAGGGGGATAAGCGGGCCCTCAGGTACGCCGGCCCCAAACCATGGAAGGCCTTAAAGGTTAGTACCAGTATCTTGAAAGTAATCCGGTACTCAATCGGTAGCCAGTGCAGCTGTTGTAGAATTGGGGAGATACGCCACCTCGCCGGCACCCTGGCGAGAAGATGAGCCACCGCATTTTGCACCAGCTTCAGTTTCCGGATCACTGACAGAGGAAGGCCAATGTAGAGGGCGTTACAGTAGCCGAGCCTCTAGATGACCGTCGCCTGGATCACCGTAGCCAGGTCGTTCCTAGATAGGTAGGGAGCCAGTCGCCTAGCCTGACGTAGATGGAAAAACGCAGATCTGCTCACAGCAGAGACCTGGGCCTCCATTGTGAGCAGAGGGTCCAATAAGACACCAAGACTTTTTACAGAAGATGACGGACGTAGTGTCTCGCCATCCAGGGTAGGCAGCTGCATCTCCCCCCCACCCGGACGGCCCAGCCAAAGGATCTCCGTCTTCGCTGGATTCACCCTCAACCTGCTGGCACGCAATCATCCAGTAACGGCCTCAAGGCACTGATGGAAACTATCGGGTACGGAGTCCGGCTGGCCCTCCATCCTCAGAATGAGCTGAGTGTCATCAGCGTACTGGTGGCACTCGAGCCCAAAGCTCCACACCAGTCGGGCAAGCGGTCGCAAATAGATGTTAAATAATAGAGGAGAGAGAATAGCTCCCTGTGGGACCCCACAAGTTAGTGGAGACCACGCGGAAACCATCCCTCCCCTCACCACCCGCTGTCCCTGATTCTGGAGGAAGGAGGACACCCATTTAAGGGGTATCCCCCTAACCCCCGTCATGGCTAGGCGGTGGGTCAATAGATTGTGATTGACCGTATCACATGCTGCTGTGAGATCCAATAACACAAGCAGCGCTGATCCGCCTTGATCCCTTTGGCAGCGAAGCTGATCTGTGATGGCAACTAGCACAGTCTCCGTCCCGTGCCCCCTACGGAAGCCGGACTGGAAGGGATCAAGTCCGGCTGTGTCATTGAGGAACTGCTGCAACTGTTCCGCTGCTGCCCTCTCAACCACCTTGCCCAGAAACGGAAGATTCGAGACTGGGCGGTAGCTGGGGGGAACCGAACGATCAAAGTCTGGTTTCTTCAGCAGCGGAGAGACCATCGCCTCTTTTAAACCCTCTGGAAAAACTCCTTGCTCAAGGGAGCTATTTATTATATTCAACAGAGGTTCACGTAATCCCTCCAGGCAAGATCTTACTAGCCAGGAGGGACACGGATCGAGGGAGCAGGTGGTCGGCCTAGTTGCAGTCATCTGGTGGCACAAGCTATACCTGGTACTACCCAGATGACGGTCAGAAGCATCATCTTTAGCACATAATTTTAGTTCGAGCCACAACATTGTCTCCTGTGCAAAAGAAAACTTTTGCCTTTATTTTTCCTTCATTTACAATGTAATGTCTTCCTGTCCTTGTTGCCTTTCTATGAATCCGCTGCAGTTTGCCAATGTCCTTTCTAAAATGGACTGAACTGAGCAGAACTGGGCAGGAATCATGTCTCCCACCCAAGGGTGCTGTTGGAGTGCAGAAGGATCTGGAGGGCAGCAGGATTCCCACTCACCCTGGGGGTCTATCCATCTGTCTCCTCTATACCGCCTTCTCTCATGTACTGCTGCTAGGCTGAGTGCCTTGGCTCTGCCTGAAGTTACATACCTTTGTGGTATAGGTTTTGTAAGAATGCAGTATGTCAAGGAAATTTGTGGCCTAATGTGCTCTCAGTGTCTCCAGGCGCCTTGCTTTAGAAACGTGGGGCAGGGATCACGCTGCAGGGAAAGAGAGGATCAGGAAAATATCTCTCCCCCAAGTTGGAGGAAGTATTTTTCTCCCAAGACTGATCACTTGGGATAGTCTGTCCATACAGATGGCCACTCAGGTTTTGAGTGGAGATGTGAAGAAGCGGGATCTAGGTAGGAAATGCTTTGCATCGTTAGCCCCTTTCCGTGTTGACCATATTATTAGAGGCCTTCCTTTACCAAGGTTGGATTAGACACAGGATCTTAGGCCGCTATCCCCTTTGCAGGGATTGTTCTTTGTTGGGCAAGTGTTAAAGTGCTTCTCAGGAGGCAACGGGCTCTTACCAGTTGGGCCAGTCTTTCTCCCCTCTTCCCCTGTGATTGCTACAGCACTAGGCTATTGTTCTTCATGTTCAATGAGATCTTTCTGTACTCTGCTCCTGATAAGATTTTCTTCTTATTCATCTCGCAGGTAACCTCTAAACGAACCTTATGAAGAAAACATTGCCCTTTGCCTTTCGTCTGAAATGAAAGTACGCAGGATTAACAAGAACAAGAAATGAATTGGAGAAATTATATTTCTAGCTACATACCTTTAAATGTAAGGAAAGGGAGGATTGTGCTGTAAAAAGAGGGGTTGGTAAAGAGAAAATAAGGCTACAGCAATACAGAGACTGGGAAGAGGAAATATCCTATTCAGGAGTCCATATCTGTGAACTTCAGGCATAATATTTGAATAATAAATGTTAAAAAATGGAAAATTCGTTGTCAAAATCACACACAGGGGAGAAGCGACATAATTGTAAGGACTGTGGGAAATGTTTCACTGGGAGAAGTTCTCTTGCTAAACATCAACGAACTCACTCAGGAGAGAAGCCACATACATGCGTGGAATGTGGAAAGAGATTCAGTCAGAGTGGACATCTGCGTATCCATCAAAGGACTCACACAAGGGAGAAGCCACATACATGCATGGAATGTGGAAAGAGATTCAGTGAGAGTGGAAATCTACGCACCCATCAAAGGACTCACACAGGGGAGAAGCCACATACATGCATGGAATGTGGAAAGAGCTTCAGTCAGAGTGGAAATCTACGCATCCATCAAAGGACTCACACAGGGGAGAAGCCACATACATGCATGGAATGTGGAAAGAGATTCAGTAAGAGTGGAAATTTACGCATCCATCAAAGGACTCACACAGGGGAGAAGCCACATAAATGCATGGAATGTGGAAAGAGCTTCAGTCACAGTGGCAGTCTACGTTTCCATCAAAGGACTCACACAGGGGAGAAGCCACATAAATGCATGGAATGTGGAAAGAGCTTCAGTCAGAGTGGAGATCTCCATATCCATCAAAGGAATCACACAGGAGAGAGACCACATAAATGTGTGGAATGTGGAAAGAGCTTCAGTCAGAGTGGAAAGCTCCATTCCCATCAAAGAACCCACACAGGAGAAAAGCCACATAAATGCATGGAATGTGGAAAGAGCTTCAGTCGGAGTGGAGATCTCCGTAACCATCAAAGGATGCACACAGGTGAGAGACCACATGAATGTGTGGAATGTGGAAAGAGCTTCAGTCGGAGTGGGCCTCTGCGTATCCATCAAAGGATGCACACAGGTGAGAAGCCACATACATGCATGGAATGTGGAAAGAGCTTTAATCAGAGTGGAAATCTACGCACCCATCAAAGGACTCACACAGGGGAGAAGCCACATACATGCATGGAATGTGGAAAGAGCTTCAGTCACAGTGGAAGTCTACGTTTCCATCAAAGGACTCACACAGGGGAGAAGCCACAAATGCATGGAATGTGGAAAGAGCTTTTGTCAGAGTGGAGATCTCCATATCCATCAAAGGATGCACACAGGAGAGAGACCACATAAATGTGTGTGTGTCAGGACCCAGGCTGCAAGGCACCAATAACCATACACAGAGGCCAGAATCTATCTAATATCTTTATTGAAGGAATATATAAAGTTAATAAAAACAAGTGTAGAAAATAGTCCAGAATTAGACCTTTCAGGAAAGGTCAGAATTAGTCCAAAGAAACAATGTCCAATATGAAATATTAAGGTCCAAAGTTGTAATCCAAATAGCCGAAACACTCACTTTGCCAGGCAAAGTGAGGGGAGATGGCAAGGTCCTTTAGTCCATGAACTTGAGCAAGGCTAGGAAATAACTTGATACTTGAAACAAGGCTTGAATCGTGGAACAAGGTAGCAAGGAACAAGAACAAGGTCCGTGGAATAACTTGGTAAAATCCGTGAAACAAGGCAAGGTTTAGTCCTGGGAAACAAGGCAAGGTCCGTAGGTAAACAAAGGCTGGGAAACAGGAGCGAAGGCTGGAAACAAGGACAAGGCTTGAGCAGGAACGAGGCTTGAAACGGAGCGCGCTGTCCAGACACAACTCGCTCCGGAGGCTGACGAATTGACTCCGCAAAGTTACTTCGCGGGTAAAACACCTATATAGAGTCTAACTTTCCCGCCGAAGCAGTTCTCTGGGAACCAGAAACGAAAGCTAAACTCTGAGGCCAGATGTTTGACTCCTTAAAGATTCTCACGAAAAGCAGGCTTAATTGGCTAAATTCTTAGCTGTTATTCTAGCACTCCTGCGCGAGGCTGCTTCCAAACCTCTCTGTTGTTTACAAAATTCATGGCGAGAGAACACAGGAGATGTAGGCTCAGGGTTTGTTTGACATACTTCTGGGACACAACTTTCTTGCAGGTGCAAGGTTCCCAGATCTGCCTGGGAAAGATCTTGCTGAGAAGATTCCAGTTCTGACTGGGAAGGTAAAAAACCCAAGTTTTCTTCTTCATCAGGCATCACAATGTCATGAGCAGGACTACAAGGCCCATGAGTCATCACAGTGTGTAAAGTGTATGATTTTATTTTGTTTATGGATGACATGTTCATTTGATTTGTTTAAACAGTCAGGTTTGGTTAATTTAAAATGGTGAGTATTAGAGCTGATAATACCAGGAGGTAGCCAGCTCAGCATTGAAGGACAGGTTGCCATGACAACGGGGGCGGAGCCAACCGCCATTTGGAAAGGAAAAGGGGGAATGTTTTAAAACCCAGTTTGAGTCTGTGATTTCTAGTCGCAGGGAAAGCACTGATTCTCATGTGGAGGATCAGGGTGGCTCAAATAAAAGAATCTGAGTCAGATCTAAAATAAAGTGACTTATTTTAGACAGTCTGTGATTTTGAATCACAGGGAGCAGTCTGGTTTCAAGACTGAAGGAAACCAGGAGGGACAGACCTCTATTAGGCCAGACTAAGCAAGTTAGGGGACTTGTTTAGGGTTATTTATAGAGGCTGTGGATTAGGGAAAGTTAATCCCAGTGGATCCAGGAGAATCAGGTTCTAGTTTAGTTTGGAGGAAGAAGTATTTTGAAAGTTTGAACACCTCATATCTGTTTGTAACCATTAAGCTAAGTGCCTTTTACAAAATATAAGAAACCATCAAGCTCTGTACATGCAATAAACTTGTTTTAACTTTTATTCCATCTAAGTCTCTGTCATACTCCTATACTAAGTTAAGCAACATTAACATCTGAAGTAAAATAAACAAAGAAAGCATAAAAACAACAAGTGTCATCTGCCTGACATCTCCTCCATTGGTGGCAGCGAAGAAGATAGTTAAAACATAGAATAATATAATTAAAATCATCATCCATAAGACATCTTTATAATTGATGGTATCTGCGTGTGTGGTGGGTTCAGAAAGGATTCCATTCCTGTCACCTCACACATCTGTACATCTTTACAAATTGGTGGCAGCGGTGGGATTCGAAAGGATTCCTCCCTGCCACATCTTTACAGTGTGGGATGTGGAAAGACCTTCAGTCAGAGTGGAAAGCTCCATTCCCATCAAAGAACCCACACAGGAGAAAAGCCACATACATGCATGGAATGTGGAAAGAGCTTCAGTCAGAGTGGAAATCTACACACCCATCAAAGGACTCCCACAGGGGAGAAGCCACATACATGCATGGAATGTGGAAAGAGCTTTAGTCAGAGTGGAAGTCTACGCATCCATCAAAGGACTCACACAGGGGAGAAGCCATATAAATGTGTGGAATGTGGAAAGAGCTTCAGTCAGAGTAGAGATCTCCGTAACCATCAAAGGATGCACACAGAAGCCACATACATGCATGGAATGTGGAAAGAGCTTCACTCTGCGTCGACATCTGCATTCGCATCAAAGGACTCCCTCCCGGGAGAAGCCACATAAATGCATGGAATGTGGAAGGAGCTTCAGTCAGCATGGAAATTTGTGTTCCCATCAAAGGACGCACACACAGGAGAAGCTACATGCATGAATGGAATGTGGAAAGAGCTTCACACAATGTTCCACATGCATCAGACATCAAAGTACTTTCACACAGCTAGAGGAGACCTGTCCTTATGTTCCTAGTTCTCCTCAAAAATTTCCTTAGACAAGGTTCCCAGGCAGACAAAAAAATGGTAGAATGGACAAAAAAAGTACAACAGTTTGTGTGTTTGGTCTTGACTGATTCTGGGGACAGGTCTCCAACAGAGGAGGACTTTTCTCAGTATTGCAGATAGTTTGGAAGGAGTTAACGCAACCTTTTTTCTCCTCAAGAAAATAATTGCAGGCTTCTGGGATGATCAGTGAAAGGTTTCTGAAATAAACAGCAATTGAGCTGTCATGACAAAAAGGTTATGGGAAAGAATCGCTCTTTTGTGACAGATAATATCATACATCTTGTTCTGGATCTTTCCTTTGCTGCCCCTTGGATAGAATTCTGGACTCTAGTTTTGTTCCTATAATCCTATTCTGGACTCTACTTTGAGTCGATGACTTTAAGTTCTGGACTGACTACTTGGCTTGATTTATGGACTTGGACTTCAGTTTGCACCCCTGCCTCTCTGGCTTGACTTTGGAATTCTGACTCTGTTTGTACTCTTGCATTCATGGTTATTTTATGAACTGTGGTGAATGCATTCCTGACATGTGACTGTTGGACTGTGACCTTGGCAAATATCTGTAAATCTGGTGGTCATACTTTTAATTGTAAGAAGCTTAACATAGTAAACATAATGATGATGATGATGATGATGCCTGGTGATCGGCGCACTGGGTGCCATGCCAAAAGATCTCAGCCGGCATTTGGACAATAGGCATTGACAAAATTACGATCTGCCAACTGCAAAAGGCCACCCTACTGGGATCTGCGCGCATCATCCGAAAATACATCACACAGTCCTAGACACTTGTTCGACTTGTGATTTTGTGATACGAAATCCAGCCTGTCTGTCTTGTTTGCTGTGTCATACAATAATAATGCCTGCATAGCGTAATCCCCCTGTAAAAAAAAAAAAGCACAATCAAAGCCCTGACAGACCGTGCACAAAGTATCCGCAAATCTCACCTCCTCCAAGGTGAACTAAACTACCTCAACTGGGCTCTCCAGGCCAATGGAGATTCTACCACAGACATCAGAAGAGCTGTAAGGCCAAGAACAAGCCATGAGAGTAAAGACAAAGATCCACCCAGTGGAAAAGTGTTCTTACCAGACATCAAGGGAACCACTGACCGCATAGAGAAACTGATGACTACCATGCAGCTGTGGACAAGAAGTCTGCATAGGGACCACCAAACGCAGCAGCATTGCCCAGTCAAAGAACATGAAAGGCACTGCAGACTCACTCAGCCAGAGAAATCAGCCATAGCAAAGCGCTTGATGAACCAACCTGGACACAGCTTATTATTTGAGGACACAGAAATGCTGGACCACTCCAACAACTATCATGTCAGGTGACACAGAGAAGCCATTGAAATCCACAAGCGTGTGGACAACTTCAACAGAAAGGAGGAAGCCATGAAAATGAAAACATCTGGCTACCAGTATTAAAAAACTCCAAAATCAGAACAGTAAATAAGGAACAACACTCTGAAAACAGAAGAATTCCAAGTTAGTTCTAGGCCCATCATTGGTAGAGCTCAGAATGCTCTTAGATTGCAGGTAGACTATACATCCCAGTCCCCACAAGTCCTATAAATGATGGTGAAGTCTCCCCAAAGCTTTCTCTCTAGTATGTTCAATTGCCGATCAATTCCTCTGTGTGCAGTGTGCCATGGAAAGGAATAGGAAAGGGTTATGGAAAGACAGTGGGCAGGGTCATGCAAATTCCACACCAATGGAGAGTCAGAAACAATGGGTGTCTGGTGGAGGAAAAACAGAAGAACTAAGAGGAAATTGTCCTCGCATGAAAGCCTTCATTTGGGTGGTGGGCAAGATGGTGTTCGTGGAGGACATTGGCGGGGCTCTTGGACATTTTCACAGCGCTCGCTATAACTGCAATGTCATTGGATGGAGGACCACTAGTTTCTCTTGCGTAGTGAAAGCTGTAGCTATTTGTGGAAGTGGAAGCACGTCTGTGTAAATGGACACCTCTGCCACATACACATATTTTCACTTTTATTATGTGTATAGATAATAATAATAACTTTATTCTTATATCCCGCTACCATCTCCCTGAAGGAACTCGGGGCGGCTTATTTGGGGACTACACCCAGCAAAAACAGAATAAAAATAACAAAATTAATATACAATTGCATTTCAATCATTCAAACAATAAAACCAAGCAACAAACATCATAACAACGTAAGAACAACAATAACCATCAACCAGTAGCCTAGAACAGTGGGCATGTTGAGATCTAAGAGGGCGGGCAAGGGCTAGCGCAGGGACAGTGGGTAATACGGTGCTGCAAGGCCGGACAATAAGTGAGGGCGAGGGGTTCTGGTCAGCAAAGGAACCGGTTCATCAAAGGCACATGGAAGCATCCAAGTTTTCAGGTCTATACGGAAGATGGACAGGGTGGGTGCTCATCTGATCTCCCTGGGGAGTTCCAGAGCAGGGGGGGGGCACCACTGGGAAGGAAGGCCCTCTCTCCCCCTCGTCTCCACCAGCCGTGCTTGTGATGGAAGTGGGAGCGAGAGAAGGGCCTTCCCAGCAGATCTTAAGGCCAGCGCAGGTTCATAGGGGAAGATGCAATCGCAAAGATAGGCAGGATCCAAACCGTTGTATTATTATTATTACCTTTATTAGCTGTAAACTGCGGGCCCCTGTCCAAAATAGTGTGCCCTGGGCATCCATGCAGGCGATAAAAACGCCGCAACAACCATTCAGCCAGCTGTGCATGAGGTAGCCTCTTGGGAGGGATAACGGGGGGTTATTTAGAGACAGATACATGGCAGTCCGTACTGTGTCAGAGCCCTTGTTCTCTGGTCATTCCACTATGGAGTCCACGGGTATCTGCTTCCAGGGCTGTTAGGGATCTGCTCCTGGCTGCAACAGCCTTGTGGACTTGCCTACGCTTTGCTTTCCCCGCTCACATGTCGGGCATTCCTGAACATAGCTCTTGACATCCCTCTGGGCTCCCGGCCCCCAGAATTGCCACCTGAGCAGTTTCAGGCTTTTTCTCTAGCCAAAGTGTCCATGAGGTCACAAAGAGTTGGAAACAACTGACCGAATAAAGAAGAAGAAAAAGCTTGTTTTGTGGACCTGTCCCAAAACTTTCTCCCTAGGTTTCTGGGGAACATACAGTTTGCCACAAAAGTACCACAAGCCAAGACTCCTTCTCCAAAAGCCATGGGTCAGCCCCCGCTTCCTCTTGCAGTTCCCTGGCCAGCCCCACAGCTTCCCTGTCCTCTGCAGGCCCCTTGGGATCATCCAACCTGCCCCGTGCCTGAGTCTGGACCACTAAGCCCAAGGGTTGAGGGCCAAATGCAGTGTTACTCTCCGCTTTGGGGCATCTGAGGCAGTGCATCAGCTAGGAAAGGTTCCTTCCCCCGGAAAGGAATGTGAAGTGAATTTGCTCAAAACTGGGCCCACCTTAGTTGTCTGGCATTCAGCCGTTGCGGGATCTGCAGATTTCTGTGTCCACCTGCACCGCAAGGGACTCCTTCTCCCACACACGCCAACGCCTTCAGTCTTCAAAATCTTCTTGGATAAGTAAGAGCAGAGACCAGCTTCCCTTGGGCTGTCCTTTTGTAATAATATCACCTCCTAGGCTGCATCAGACCAATCAATCAATCCATTGCATTGATATCCCCTGCCATCTCCCCTTAGGGGACTCGGGGTGGCTTACAACAGGGATGGCAACTATTCAATGCCACACAAATACATGTGGCACAGCTGGTTAGTAGCCGGCTGCAATAAAT